>NC_090243.1:14122500-14330000 GCF_024489055.1 Chanodichthys erythropterus | reverse complement strand
TGGCCATAAGAGGGAGCTCTGGATATGTCTTTCTTCTAGAGAGGAGTGTTTGTGTCTTCGGGAGTGTTTTATGCCAGTTTCAGCCCATGTTTTAGAGAAATGTGTGAAATGTGATGCTGGGCTGTTGGCACTATTAAAAAAAAATACTATGGCAGTACCATGGTTGACTTATGGTACCAGATGGTAACACCATGATACTTTGATTATTTATATAGTAGCGTACTGTTACTGCTTAGGATTACAATATATCATGGAATATATAAATTAAAGTACTTCAAGGATTAGTTCACTTTCAAATGAAAATTTCCTGATAATTTACTCACCCCCATGTCATCCAAGATGTTCATGTCTTTCTTTCTTCAGTGGAAAAGAAATTAAGGTTTTTGATGAAAACAATCCAGGATTTTTCTCCATAGTGGACTTCAATGGAGCCCAAACGGTTGAAGGTCAAAATCAGTTTGAGTGCAGCTTCAAAACGTTCTAAATGATCCCAGACAAGAAATAAGGGTCTTATCTAGAGAAACAATCGCTCATTTTCTAAAAGAAAAAAAAAAGTTATACATTTTAACCAATAATGCTTATCTTGAACTAGCTCTCTTCTTCTTCTCTATTTGAATTCCAGCAGTGTAGACAATGCCCTTACTACTATTTAGCCCTATTATTGTCATATACAATATGCTTGTGCAAGTATATAACAATTAGTTCAAACTTTGACCTGTGGAGGGCAGTAATGCACTTAGCAGTGTCTACACTGCCAGAATTCTAATAGAGAAGAAGATGAGAGCTAGTTCAAGATGAGCATTTATTGTTAAAACTTATAAATAGTTATTATTTTTAGAAAATGAGTGATGGTTTCTCTAGATAAAACCCTTATTCCTCGTCTGGTATCATTTAAAGCCCTTTGAAGCTGCACTGAAACTGCAGTTTGGACCTTCAACCTGTTGGTAGCCGCTGAAATCCACTATATGGAGAAAAATCCTGGAATGTTTTCATCAAAAACCTTAATTTCTTTTCGACTAAAGAAAGACATGAACATCTTGGATGACATGGGGGTGAGTAAATTATCAGGAAATTTTTATTTGAAAGTGAACTAATTCTTTAAATAAAATACCATGGTATTATATCATATTGTGTTTTTGCACAATTTGTCCACATACACACTTGTATATGTGGTTTACGTAGACTCTCTATAGACGTAATGGTTTTTATACTGTACAAACTGTATATTCTATCCCTATAAACTACCCTAAACCTGCCAATCACAGAAAACTGTCTGCATTTTTTGAATTTCAAAAATTCAAAACACTTCACAGGAAGTGTCCTCATAAACCATGTTTACGTTGAAATACCCATGTCATTATACACATTTGTGTCCTCATAAACCATGTTTACAAGAACACACAAACACACATTTTTTATGGCAATACTGTGGTAATACCACGGTAGCCTACTATTTTATTATCTCATTCATATTACATGATTTTTTAAATATTATTACCATCATGTTAGTGTCCAGACACTGATGATATTAGCATGTTTTTATCCTGCGGTATATATTTTTGATAATGTGTTGTTTTTGTTAGGATGAGAAAATGAATATAAGGGTTTAATTTCACACTGAGTTTAAATTATTTTGTGTTAAATGTGTTGAATATCTAATTGCAGCGCTGACAATAATATGCACATTTTTGGTATATTATTATTGGTGATTAGTATGTGTTGTAGTGATTAAAGACTGATTTGTTGGGAAAAACAGCTCATATGAGTTTAAGATGGATTTGGAAAATGTTTCCTTATTTGTTTATTGTGTTTTATTTTTAACTAGTTCGACTAAGCAGAACCCAATCAGGTCTACTAGCTAATATTCCCATCAATAACCTGTTTTGACCGGCTTGGCCACTACTAATTCACTGACACTATTGAATGAGAACTGAAATGAGCGGACGATGACATCACTGTTTTCTCCAGAGCTCATAATTGATGAACTTTACACATTGAACCAAACTGAATCAACACAGAACTGATTTCAACTAAATAATGACTGTTTAATATTGTCTTTACAGCAGAATTGAATTCTGTTTGCATCAATGAATTATTATTTTCCTGTTTATCACTGTAAAGCTACTTTGAAACTGTATTGTATAAAGTGCTATCTAAATAAAGGTTACTTGAAAAATGATGATTGTGGATTATGTAGAATTCATGTTTTCATTTTGTACAACTAATACAGTTAGACTAAAATAATTTTTCTTGTTCGTCTTCAGATTTGTCGCACGTTCTCAGGACGGGAGCAGTTCCTGTTTGTGTCAGATGAAGTCAGTGAGGCCTGGTGTCAATGACGCTGCGGTTCTTCACACACCTGCTGGAGATCCAGCATCACACCTCGCAGCCGCAGAGTCGGACTGTGACCCAGGTAATGAAGCTTCCAGAGCGGAAGATCAAATCACTTTCACACACCCTGAGCCTGGATGTGTCGGACTAACAAACACCATAAGCTCTGCAGTGAACTGGAGAAGCATATGTCTGCTGGAATATTTGTAGCAGAAGAAAAAAAGGGCTGAGAGAGAGAGAGTGGGAGACGGCCGAGTTCCCCCAGTATTCTCAGCAGGCAGGAACATCTCGGGGTCAGCGGCACATATCTGCACGGATTATCACGCTGTCACACTCCGCCTCACGCCAGCGGATAACAAGCCAGCCTGCTGCTGAAAGAGGAGGGGGCACGAGGAGAGAGAGAGTGACAGAGATGACACACACGTCCACAAACACACACACACACACACACAACATATTTGCATAAGACACGGTCAAGAGTGTGTGCTGCATAGAGAACATGAATTTTCTTGTGGCCTAACTATGTAAATAACGTGATTTAAGACAATTTTGGTCTTTACACTGCAACTTAATTAGTCTTTGGTTTTCCCGTTAAAAGTATGTAATAATCGATAAAACATGATCGATTTACTTGAGACTGAACACTGCATAAGATGTTAGGATTTTTGTTTTTATCTAAAAGTAAAAAACTACCAGTGCAGTAAGAAACTTAAATGATACAGTCTCTAAAAACTGGTCATAATATTATCGTATGCAATGTTGCATACATTTATAAGGAATTTTATAAATTTTAACTGCAAAATACTTTTCTAATTTATAGAGAATAGCATGTTTTTCTGTTTACAGAACATATTTAACAATTACAACACATAATTAGTAAGGATGTACCAATGTTGACCAATATTATAAATGTACAGTATAATGTCTTTTGTTTAAAAAACATCTCAATCTGAATTTTTACATTCATCAAAATATTTTAACTTATGAAAAAATCATAAATGTTAAAAATGAATTGAAAAAGAGTTTGAATTTAAAAAAAAATAATTTCATGTGACCTCATGTGAAGGTGAGCCCTTTTTAATCCTCTTTTACCCCTATTTGCTGATTAATCTATAATATATAAATTATATACAGTGGGTACAGAAAGTATTCAGACCCCAATTTTTCACTCTTTGTTATATTGCAGCCATTTGCTAAAATCATTTAAGTTCATTTTTTTCCCCTCATTAATGTACACATAGCACCCCGTATTGACAGAAAAACACAGAATTGTTGACATTTTTGCAGATTTATTAAAAAAGAAAAACTGAAATATCACATGGTCCTACGTATTCAGACCCTTTGCTCAGTATTTAGTAGAAGCACCCTTTTGATCTAATACAGCCATGAGTCTTTTTGGGAAAGATGCAACAAGTTTTTCACAACTAGATTTGGGGATCCCCTGCCATTCCTCCTTGCAGATCCTCTCCAGTTTTGTCAGGTTGGATGGTAAATGTTGGTGGACAGCCATTTTTAGGTCTCTCCAGAGATGCTCAATTGGGTTTAAGTCAGGGCTCTGGCTGGGCCATTCAAGAACAGTCACGGAGTTGTTGTGAAGCCACTCCTTCGTTATTTTAGCTGTGTGCTTAGGGTCATTGTCTTGTTGGAAGGTAAACCTTCTGCCCAGTCTGAGGTCCTGAGCACTCTGGAGAAGGTTTTCGTCCAGGATATCCCTGTACTTGGCAGCATTCATGTTTCCCTCGATTGCAACCAGTCGTCCTGTCCCTGCAGCTGAAAAACACCCCCACAGCATGATGCTGCCACCACCATGCTTCACTGTTGGGACTGTATTGGACAGGTGATGAGCAGTGCCTGGTTTTCTCCACACATACAGATTAGAATTAAGGCCAAAAAATTCTATCTTGGTCTCATCAGACCAGAGAATCTTATTTCTCACCATCTTGGCAAACTCCATGCGGGCTTTCATGTGTCTTGCACTGAGGAGAGGCGTCCGTCTGGCCACTCTGCCATAAAGCCCCGACTGGTGGAGGGCTGCAGTGATGGTTGACTTTCTACAACAGTGGTTCTCAAACTTTTTTCCCAGTGGGCCGCACAATGGTCCAAATGAAAGTCTCACGGTCCGCATATAATTTACATATGACGTCACCAATACAAACCAATCATATTTAATGTTATCGTATTAGCAAATACTATTATTATACCTAGAACTAACTAACTAAACTAAACTAACAATAATTATCAGTAATGCTCAATAAACACACAAACTGTATAAATCACTTTAAGTTGCTATTTAATTCTGAATGACTTTTTTTCAACAGCATCGCAATAGTCACCAAACAATCACATAAACGCCTTAATAGGCAAATGTTACTCAGCTCTTTTTACAAACAACATTGAGCGCATTGTAATTACAATCTCTGACGATATCAAGCATTCTGTCATGTCGCAATCCCTCGCGCAGCATCGGGTCCGCGAGCGCGCGCAGAGTTGGACCATAGACTGTAAAAAAAGAGTTGGACTCATTCCAGCCGAGGGTGCGCTGATGCGGTTATTTTTACTGATTTAAAATACATCAAACAAACACATCGATTTCACAGTTCAGTCTTTTGAAATTGTAGGTTTTGCTTGTCAAGTAGCCTAGTTTACTACAGAGCAAACAGGAAGGCCGTCCATCTCGCTCAACTGATTCTTCCATTCTTACCTTCGATGCTGACTATTCTTGTTTGCATGTGTTCCTTCATTGTATGTTCCTCATTTTGTTTTTCTCCTCTAATAACAAATTTGACCATTTTTGACCAGGCTTAAATTTACAAAATTAATGGCTACTGTTTGAATTCTTCCTAAGCGTGCACTTCTGTTTGTTTCGTTAACTGAATGATTGCGTCATTAGCCTACATTGCCTGATGTCTGAAAATAATAAATGCTCACCAAAATTATTTTATATGACAAATAAAGCATTATAGCTCATTTATATTTATTTAATTCACTTTAATTTAAATTTTAAAACAAAAATAAATTGTATGCTATATATATATATATATATATATATATATATATATATATATATATATATATATATAGTTGTTATATATTTTTTTTTTTTTTTTTTTTTTTTTATTGTGATCGGCATATCGCGAGCCGCATTTACATTCGTGACGGGCGCAGGTTGAGAACCACTGCTCCACACCCATTCAAACGCTTACTGCAGTGAAGTGTCGCGTTGCGCAACTCGCGCCCAATTACACTCACTGGATGTCATGGCAACTGAATCATCGAGGGAAACTTTAAATATCTCACCTTCGCTTTAATTTCTGACCATCTCCAAAAAGACATAAAACACTAAACAAATGATTCTGGCATGCATTTATCAAAGTAGGAAATCCAAACTTTTAATCCCTTAACACAATTACTGCTGTTGAAATACGAAATTGAGGCGGGTCCGGAATGATTCCCCTCCGGGTCCGGATCTGGACCGGAGTCCGGACTTTGAGAAGTGCTGTTCTACAACTTTCTCCCATTTCCTGACTGCATCTCTGGAGCTTAGCCACAGTGATCTTTGGGTTCTTCTTTACCTCTCTCACCAAGGCTCTTCTCCCCCGAAAGCTCAGTTTGGCCGGGCGGCCAGCTCTAGGAAGGGTTCTGGTCATCCCAAACATCTTCCATTTAAGGATTATGGAGGCCACTGTGCTCTTAGGAACCTTAAGTGCAGCAGAATTTTTTTTGTAAACTTGGCCAGATCTGTGCTTTGCCACAATTCTGTCTCTGAGCTCTTCATGCAGTTCCTTTGACCTCATGATTCTCATTTGCTCTGACATGCACTGAGCTGTAATGTCTTATATAGACAGGTGTGTGGCTTTCCTAATCAAGTTCAATCAGTATAATCAAACACAGCTGGACTCAAATGAAGGTGTAGAACCATCTCAAGGATGATCAGAAGAAATGGACAGCACCTGAGTTAAATATATGAGTGTCACAGCAAAGGGTCTGAATACTTAGGACCATGTGATATTTCAGTTTTTCTTTTTTAATAAATCTGCAAAAATGTCAACAATTCTGTGTTTTTCTGTCAATATGGGGTGCTGTGTGTACATTAATGAGGGGGAAAAAATGAACTTAAATGATTTTAGCAAATGGCTGCAATATAACAAAGAGTGAAAAATTTAAGGGGGTCTGAATACTTTCCTTACCCACTGTATATATATGACGTGATGGGTCATTTTTTTGTCCAAAGGCCTTGATAACAATAATACAAAAGATATGGCATCCAAAGTATGTAAGGTAGTACAACTAGATCTCTTTTATTGAATTCCAAAGTTTTAATTATATTTTGCTACATATAAAGGTATTTTAAAGATTTTGAACTGTCAAAAGGTCATTTGGTTTAACTGTCCAAAGGCCAATACAGCCATTTAATTTGTGATTAAAATATCTTAAAATGTAATAAATGTATATATTGTATTATTCTGGCATGATTTTATAAAATCATATATCAACATAGTGCAAAATGGTATTAAAATTATGTGTAGAAGTCATTGCTTTTTATGAGAAAGAACGTCCGGAAAAACGAATTTCATTAATGTCATTCGGAGTAATGATATTAATTAAATATATATATATAAACAATTGGATACTATAGCATGAAAGTGGACATCCTTGTGCATTTTTAAACCAAAAATATTTTATTTTTTATCATATTAAAAGTGAAATCAAGCAAGAAAAGATAAGCCAAATCAGATATTATTTGCTTCCAAAATCAAAAATCGTCTAAAAAAATCTCAATATATTATGCATCCCTACTAATAAGCACATTTTACAGCACAGTCACTTTTTAGTGAGATCATGTGAATGGGTGGCCTTATTCACCCTTTGTGTGTGTATTATGTGCAAAAACCTTGTGGTTTTGTATGTCCAAACACTGAAAGGACCCTCTAACAAACATTACGCACAAATAATCAAAATGCATTTACATTTATGCGTTTGGCAGGCATTTATATCCAAAGCAAATCGGAGAACAGTCTTTTTTGTACTGTTATGCAATAAAATCGGCATCACAGATCTTTAATATAAAAGCAAACAACCCCAGACCCCTTCAATATATGCGTGTTTGCTTTGTCCACTTGGCTTGTTTGTCCACTTTTCACCGCGAACAGACAAGCATGCTCGTAGGATACGTAAAGAACGAGAGCTTTTCCTCCCCGCTGTGGAAATGTTGCTTGGCATTTGCAGTAAACAGAACAGATGGTGTGACTATGCAGGCCAGTAATTTTCAAATCAATAGTGCAGCTCACAGGACCAACTGTGTGTTCTGCCGGAGGAACTCCATGACAGGCCCAGAGGAGATTCGCTCAAGGCGCGACAAACACACACAAAGGCGGCGTTTCGCTTTTCTCTCCCTTTTAGAAAACACACAAACGTGTGGTGCAAAAAAGCCTTCAAACATGCTCCATCTCCATCCGTATCTTCCGTGGATCTCATCTCAGACCTGACACTTATGCCCCATAGCTCTTCGGAGAGCAAATAAAGGCAGCCCTCATGCGATCAAACGAAAATCTCCATATGATGGATCCGAAAGGTACGCGTTTATGACCCATCCGTCACTCCGCTCCCGGTGCTTGGTAAATAGCCCGCTGTACTTATTAAGGCTCTTGCTGAGTTTCAGCTGATTGGCAGTCACTGGGAGCAATCATAGAAAGATACAGATGCCCATTAGGACGTACACATGTTGTCATGGCACTTCTGAGAACGACAGAGGGCTGTAAACGCTAATAAGACCATCAGTTAATGCTGCTGGCTCCGAATGTGGCCTTGGGGTTCTATTTGCTGATGCATCTCTGAGGGATTTGTTCATGGAAAAATGGATTTTTTTTACATTAAACAATTGGCGGAATCAGACTAAAATGTGAAGGCGGGCAGCCTTGTGCTTTTTAGAACCAAAAAGACGTCATATTTCTATTATATTAAAAGCAAAAACAAGCAAGAGAGAGAATATATATTGGGAACTAGAAAAGAGAAAGCAAATAAGCAAACAAACAAACAAACAGAAGAGGTGAAAAGGAAGACGAAGAGAAAACAAAAGAAAAAAGACCATCAGATTTCCGCGTGACCCTTGGTAAGATGCAAACAGCCCACAGCCGCATTGCAGAGAGCCACACGCCGTACGTCACGAGACAGCTTCTTTAGATCACTATTTATGGTTCATTAAGTATTTTCTGAGCTGTGTTGCTGCGTACATGCTATGTTGTGGAGGAACAAACGGCATCGCCTGACCTCTGTCTTAATGATGCTTCATTCTGCTTGTGCAAATAGCCATTCATCATATGCGGAAGTTGTTTTTTAAAGGTAGCTTTCTGTGATTGTGTGATTGATTTGGGTGGTTTTACATGTACAAACGAGGATTGTGTCAATCATAAAGGCTCTTTTTGGTTTCCTTTTCATGACAAAATCATCCGTCACGATTCGTTTCAGCTGAGACATTGTAGCATTAATGAAATGAATTTGCTTTGTTGTTTGGTTTCATTTTCAATAAGTGGCTTTTTGTTTGATCTGATCTGATTTGGAGATGGTGTTGTACGGTTAAAGCAGGGTTAGATAAGCAGCAGAGTGAAGTGGCTGTTTACTGCTTGACTTTCAGTGTATTTTGTGACAGGTGATGTTGACCATAAATGTCAGAAATGTAGTTATGTCCGGGAACGGACACGTCACGATAATCCTCATTTAAAGATGCCCTAGAATTAAAAATTGAATTTATATTGGCATAGTTAAATAACAAGAGTTCAGTACATGGAAATGACATACAGTGAGTCTCAAACTCCGTTGTTTCCTCCTTCTTATATAAATCTCATTTGTTTAAAAGACCTCAGAAGAACAGGCGAATCTCAACATAACACCGACTGTTACGTTACAGTCGGGATCATTAATATGTACGCCCCCAATATTTGCATATACCAGCCCATGATCAAAGCATTAGACAAGGGCAGCCAGTATTAACGTCTGGATCTGTGCACAGCTGAATCATCAGACTAGGTAAGCAAGCAAGAACAACAGCGAAAAATGGCAGATGGAGCAATACTAACTGACATGATCCATGATATCATGATATTTTTAGTAATATTTGTAAACTGTCTTTCTAAATGTTTCGTTAGCATGTTGCTAATGTACTGTTAAATGTGGTTAAAGTTACCATTGTTTCTTACTGTATTCATGGAGACAAGAGCCGTCGTTATTTTCATTATTAAACACTTGCAGTCTGTATAATTCAAAAAAAACAACTTCATTCTTTATAAATCTCTCCAACAGTGTAGTGTTAGCCAGTTAGCCACGGATTTTGAGGGTTATATTAGCAGTGTAAACTTTGTTTATGCACTGTTTAAGGCAAGCGTGAGCATTTAAAGGTGCCATAACATGAATCGGCGCATTTCTAATTATGCCCCAAAATAGGCAGTAAAAAAAATGAATTAAAAAAAAAAAAATCTTTGGGGTATTTTGAGCTGAAACTTAACAGACACATTCAGGGGACACCTTAGACTTATATTACATCTTGTAAAAAATGTTTGATGGCACCTTTAAAGAATTCCCGCTGAAGGCATATGCAACAAAAGTGGGCGAGGCTTGGTTGAGTAGTATGTTGAATCTTGTAGTTATGGTAAGGGGCGTGACATTTCCCAAATATGCTAGAAGCGGTTAACCAATCACAGCACACTGGTCCAGCCAACCAGTTGGAGTCATAGACTGTAAAAAAAACACACCAAGCTGACGATCGGCCGTCGAGCAGTTTTTGTTCGTCGGCCGATTAAGTTTTCTCAGTGTGTTCTTGCACCATTGGCTGAAGTTGGTCCTCGTTGGCTTTTTTTTGGCCGATTCGACATGTTGAATCGGCATCGGAGCTCGTAGGTCTGTCGGGTCATATGATCATTCTGATTGGCTGTTCAGTTACTGCCGCCTACTGGTTTGTAAAGGCATTTCATCTTACGCAGGCGCAGAACAGACAAGCTACTTGGCCATCGGCTGTCAAGCGTTGGTTTGGTGTGTCAGGCCAACTTTGGACCAAGACACTGCCGATGTGAGCCAACCCCGCAGTTTGCTTTCATTGCCACTGGTTTTTTCGGCGTCGGCTTGGTGTGTTCCTGCCTTAATATCCCAGAGCTGTTTGGAGCCTAAGTCTGCGCAGTAGTTATCCTAATTTTTTAGTTTGGTTTACGTCCCATTTAATTACATGGAGAGGGCGGGGTTTATGACCTATACTGCAACCAGCCACCAGGGGGCGATCAAAATGTTTTGGCTTCATTTTTCAGGATGCGTGCGGCACACTTGGGCTGCGTTCCACACATGAACTTCCCTAAGCACATCCCCTTGGAGGAATCCCTGCAGCCATTTTGAAGTGTGTTCCACTTCGTGAAGTGGACGAGGGAAGTTTATATGGAATCCCCTCGATTTTGTCCGAGGGAGCGAGTCTACTCCGATGTACACTTCAAGCAGCTGTATATCGCACAATTCAACTTGATTTTGATGTTACAGCAAATCGCGCTTAACTGAACTGTATAATATATTAATTATTTTGAGAATTAATCAGATAATTGTGTATAATATGTCAAGTATGTTGAGATTTAATCACATTATACTTGTATTATGTTCACAGTCAAAGTTTATTTGATTGGTATTTTTTTTCCTCGTTTGTATAATTTATGCACAAGTTCCAGCAGTAGTGGGCACTCATGCAACGTAAGCAATGACACACATCCGAGTCCAAGAGACGGAGGGAAGTTAGCGAGCGAAGGACATAAAAATTTGGAGTGGAACGAAGCCCTGCTTTCCGGAAGGAGGGGCATCAGAGACTAAACAGAGTGTTACTGATAAACTGGGAACAGAGGTGCTGCAACATTGTAAAATATGTGAAAAATAATGTTCTTTTTTTACATTCAAGCATGAAAACCTATTCCAAAAACATGACTTTGCAAATAGGCATAATATGATCTCTTTAAAGTGTTTATTTAAATTCACTATTAAACTGTAAATTCTAACTCTGTTCATGCACTGAAGTCCCCAAATATTCTCCTCCATCTGGAAATGGATGATCTCAGTGCGTAGGTGGTCTGCCATGGAGAAAAAAGTTTAGTTTGCACCAGTTTAAATTCCTAGATGACCTTAACTTTTGATGTTGTTCTGTGCCTAAAACCAGCAGATTAGACAAACAACTGAGAGCAGTAGAAACTGTTCTGGTGCCTATAGCTAAGACTGATTTAAGCTGTTTCTTTTTGAGCAGGCACACACATGCAGCCACAGCTAATACATATGTGGGTTAGCATGCAGGCTAATGTGTGTTATGCTTCAAACGATTCCACTGTTAATATGCAATACAAAGCGCATTGAGAATCGTCATTGACAGACAGAAAAAAGGTTTTAGTTCTTCAGAACAATCGGAACTTGAAGCATTCAGCGCTTTTAAGCCATCACTCAAGGCTACGTCAGTTAGCATGACCGTAATCATATCTTTATGTTCATGATAAATATTACTGTCATCCTCACGACAACAATCTCTCACATCGCCGTTTTAATGAGAGACAATTAATATTTATTCCTTTTCTGTCTGCAACTAAAGCGTTTCATATTCCACACATTTTCTGTGGAATAAATCAAGTCTCCCTCATATTCAGAGCTATAAAGGGGCTCTTGCTGGAAAAGCCATGCTGCGCTTCAGGCAACTTAATTGTGCCGTGGTGAAAAAATGAGGCAATTCATCCATTAGTTTATAAAGGCCTTTCCCTGGAGACACCAGAGAGTGATTTAAGGTCAATGACACTGATTCTCTATATGTGTTTTTCTTTTTTCTACCCTTTCCTCACACTCCCTTTCTTTGTTTGAAGAGTAACACCGATAACATGCTTTGCTAACATTAAAAGAAGCCCCGTAGTAATCCCCTATGCAATGTATCATTGATTTTTCAGGTAAATTGGAAAGATTTTGAATATTGGATTATATTTATAGTGGCCAATATTTCACTGCAAGACTATTGAAAATGTAAAAAGTAATGTTTGTAAGATGTGTGCAGTCTGTTTCAGATCTTGTCAGGTGATCCAGATCGTGTCCAGCCTAGTTTGCGTCACTGTCACTCAATAGCGCTCAAAAATGAATAGATATTCATGAGTCCATATTTTAATTTCACAAAATGTATTGTGTCTTGTATCACTCTGTAGTCTCTCTATTTACATTATTCAGTATACATATATGTATATGGTATATGTACATATGAATAAACCACACATATATATATATACACAATTAATAAAATAAATATTTTATATATAAATACATTACAAATTATATATATAATTAAATAAAAGTGAATATATAAAATAAATATATCAAGAAATATCTAACAAAATGTAAATATTTATTAACACGTTTATATGTATTTATGAATATGTTATATATAAATATAATAATATATAAAATAAATTATATATATACACACATTAAAATATGTATCATTTTTATATATATATATATATATATATATATATATATATATATATATATATATATATATATATATATATATATATATATAATTAATAAAATAAATATTTGTATATATAAATACATTAAAAAATATTTATATATATGTAATTAATTAAAAATTATATATATATATATATTATAATATAGCCTGGCCAAAAATAATAATAATAATAATTGCAAATATATTTCACATCAGATATTGAAAGCATCTCACAGTGCACTAGTCATGTTGTAAATTAAAATCAGCTGACGTTTTAAGATAGGAAATCTCATCAGCTTGACCTTCCTGTTGACTAGCTAAAACCTGGTGCCTTAGGAAATAAACAAGTCTTTTACGTGGTTAGACGACGAGGCAAAAATGTGTGGAGTGTGTTACAACAGACAGACAGTGGGAGGAAAACAGAATTCATGACAGGCCTTTGCAGCTGATTCAACCCACACACAGGAGCAAGATACACCACACGCTCCCACAGGAACCAACCATCCTGCACCCTCTCGCCCGCACCTTCTCCTTTCCCACAGTGCTCTGTCTCCTGGCCCATCTCTCATGTTGATTGGTAGCCCTGTGCTGCACGCTGATCCATTGTGATGTCATATGTCTGTGCTGCTCCGGGTTCCTATGGCGATGTGCAGCAGAGGGAAAGTTACAAAACCAGACAAGAGAACAAATTGGGTAAAAATCATGAAAACATGTCCAGGGTGAAATAATAACCCAGATATGTTCAGGTTTTTTAAGATTCATCCAGTCACAGCCCAGAGATGATGATGGGTAATTGAGTTCATGCACCACACAAAAACTTGTTCTTACACCAGTGGAATCAGATAACTTTTATGAAGTTTTATTTAAAATTAAAATAAACAGAAGCCTCAGGGTTATGGCTGCATCTGTCCAGCATGGACATTTCTTGGGGGAAAAAGTATTAATTTTTTGCATTTTTGAAACTGATTTTGGCTAAGAAGGCATTTTAAGATGCCAGCTGTGTTTTGGCCCAAATACAAACATCTCATCTCAGTTTTCTTGGTAAAGTGAGTGAGGGGTTTCATAATTCTTGCCCTGTAGTCGGAAGATCTCAACTTCTCATCCAAACTCAAGGCCCTCAGCATTGGCGCACGGGACGCCCCCGCAGGCCAACGGCATTATGAGCCAATTATTCAGTATTATTTGATAATAGAGCAATTTTAGTTAGGGAACTGATGGAGATACACATGTATTTACACATGTATCAGAATAGCAAGAAACAGCGTATCTATCATATGCTTGAATATTGATGAATGATTTGCATAAAAAATGGCGCTGATCGACATGAAGAAGCACCATTGTAAAGTACTTTAAATGAGTCCATTCCATTATTAAACCACTTTCTTTTCATTTATGACATTTTCTCCTTATAGAAGTTTCCTGAGGGGTTTAAAACTAAAATTTCACCTCTGACCCACTGTAGATTTTGCAGATAGACGATTTGTGGTTTCTGAAGGATTCTGTCATTAATTACTCACCCTCATGTTGTTCCAAACCCACAAGTCCTTCGTTCATCTTCGGAACATGAATTCAAATATTTTGAATGAAATCCGAGAGGTATCTGACTCCTCAATAGACAGCAATTTAACCCCTACTTTCAAGGTCCAGAAAGGTACTAAAGACATTGTTAAAATCATCGCAGTGGTTCAACCTTAATTTTATGAAGCGACAAGAATACTTTTTGTGTGGAAAAACAAAAATAATGACTTTATTCAACAATATCTTCTCTTCTGTGTCATTGTCCTACTCTGTTTACATTCAGCGCTAAAATCCCCAGAGTTAAATCAACTCTGCTCAGAGTACATATGGTCCCTCTCTAAATAGTGTTAAAATAACACTGAAGCAGAGTTAATGAGTTAATGTTAATGAGAGTTAATGAGATGATTAAGCAATTAATAAGGCTGAAGTCAGTTGTGTTTCTGTTTTATTCAGTGATTCTGCTTGTTAACAGCAGGTGTTCATCACTAATGCACAATCATCACTTAATTAATTGCTTAATTATCTCATTAACTTTAACTCTGCTTCAGTGTTATTTTAACACAATTTAGAGACGGACCATAGGCACTCTGAGCAGAGTTGATTTAACTCTGGAGATTTTGCTGTGTACGTCAGAACGCCAGCTCAGTATTGGCCAACACTGTTCATGTGAGCAGCACGACACATGCGTGTGATGCTGCCGCAAGTGCCGGCCAATAATAAGTCGGGTTTTGTTTTTGCGCACAAAAAGTATTCTGGTTTCTTCATAAAATTAAGGTTGAACCACTGCGGTCATGTGGACTATTTTAACGATGTCTTTAGTATCTTTCTGGACCTTGAAAGTGGTGGTTAAATTGCTGTCTACCTCTCGGATTTCATGAAAAATATCTTCATTTGTGTTCTGAAGATGAACGAAGGTCTTACAGGTTTGGAACAACGTGAGGCTGAGTAATTAATGACAGAATTTTCATTTTTGGGTGAACTAACCCTATAAAAACGTATGGGGAAAATCTTGAGGGAACCAGTGGTAAATTAATCTTCAGGGTTTTGACATCATTCCTGCACCACCCCATTTTATCCCAGATGACATCATTGCTTAAGGGCGGAGCCTCTTATAATTTTAGTACACCACTGGACTTGTGGTCAGGACATGTAGCCGACTTTGTTTTCACTACTTACTTGGAGGACAGTTTCACCCAGGCACTCACTCACTCTCTGTCTCCCTGCTTTAGAGTGTGAATGACTTGGAAATCTTTTTCCATTCCTTTCATTTTTATAACATGCGCAATGTTCTGATTCTTCATTTATTTCTGCACGGGTGAAAAATGGGGCTGTAAAGTTGTGGTGGCAGTGCTGCAGTCCTGTGCTGCTCCCCTGAGCAATTCCACAGCCTCTCAAACACAGAAGCAGCATTTCATGAAGAGAAGGTGAGTTTACTGTTGCCAGAGGCACACACACGCAGAGAGAGAGAGAGAGAGAGAGGAGGAGGAGAGAGAGAATACCTCTTCTCTCCCCATGGTTGTGAGATAACAGCTGGGCCACTGAGAGAGAGTGTGTGAAAGCAACCTCCATTCCCACAGAGCCACAAACATCTAAATAGCCAGAAAAATTGTGTGAAAATTTACTGCTTTGGCTGGACATAGGGGAGCTTTTTAGAGACTGTATGCGTAAAATTATAGTCACCTTACTACACTTGAAATGAATCAAAGGAATAGTTCATACAAAAAATTCTGTCATCATTTACTCATGTTGTTCCAAACCTGTATGACTTTCAAACAGATGCTTGTTGATGCTACCTATGACAAAAAGCAACAACAACAACAACAAAAAAATAAGGTCCCAGGACCCCCAGAAGGGCCACAAGGGGTGTTTGCAGAAAATGTGAAAATTTTCTAAAAAAATTCTTGTGAATTTGAGAGTTTTCAGAGTAAAGCCCCGGTCACATTATACTGAATGTGCAAAATTTCTTTTGATGCTGTAATGGTCTTGATGTGACATCACGGTTTACAGCGTCTTTTTTATAATATGAATTCAGCAACTTAAAGTAAAACATTCGTGTAAAAATATAGAAACTACTCAACTTTACCACAAAAATATCATTCTTATCATTCTTTTAATTCAGCAAAGAGGTCATGCCATGATGAATTGATCTTCTACTGGTCGCACGTCTTCATGTGATGCAAATTTGCAATTCAGAGTTCACCAAACTTGAACTTTGGAACGCAGTGAAATGCACATTTTTTTCGCACGAGCTTGCGTTTCCAGTCTGACACATTCGCATGCCTTTGAACGGAAGTCAATGGAACGAAAAGTGCAGTGTGACCGCACCTTTACCATGTTAACTTCAAATATTATGTTTAACATAATATCTTTCAAATTTGATATGACTAATGTTTTAAATCATAATTATTTACTTGCATTAGGTATTTTCTAGATACATTTTTAATGATTTTCTGTGTTTTATTGTCAATTTTGGAAACAGCTTGTTTTCTTTATAATATAATGCTTAATATTTTTCTCACAAAATGCATCTTTATACGTACATTAAATTATATATGTTCCATTTTATTTTATTTATCTAAAAGGAGTCGTCATATTTTAGATCATATGAACCACTTTCACTATATATGAATTCACTATCATTGTATAGAAAAGAGCAGTGTTGGGAAAGTTACTTTAAAAAGTAATGCATTACAATATTGCATTGCTCCCTAAAAAGTAACTAATCTAGTCTAGAATAACCATCATGTTTACACAATGCCTCTGCACTACTCCTGAATTCTCTCAACGTGAGGACAGGAGAGCTGGCAATCAATAAATGGGAAAACAAAGTAACTTGCATTATTTGGTTGTAAATTTAAAGATAATGCATTACTTTGCTCGTTACTTGGAAAAGTAATCTGATTACTTGCAATACCTGTAATGCATTACACCCAATACTGGAAAAGAGTACACAGTAAAAAATGACCGTGATTTTAACAGTAAAAGACTGTAAAAATGCTGCGGTGAAAAACTGTCAATTGGTTTACAGAAAGTTTCCGTACTATATACGGTGAATAACTGTAATAGATCTAACGGTAAATTACCGTTAAATTCACAGTTTTTGGAAGTGAAAAATAACAATTCATTGTAAAATTTACAGTGAAAAAACGTAAATTGACATTCCCACAATTCCCTGCGTGACACTTCACATTTGATATATTTACGTTGAAATAACTCTGTTTCTTCTTAGTTTTTCTCATTTTTTTCTAATCAGTTATGTACATTAGGGTTTTATGTTACATCTAATGTTGTTAAATTAATGTTTATTGCATTTTTAAAATTTCATGCATGTTACCATGATGGTGTTTAGTGTGTGTGTGAATGACACTGTGTGCACCTTCTATATATTAGTATTGTCCTCCTCAGCTTGTGGAAAAGCTGCTTGTGATGAACTTTGATTCATCATGTGACTCTTATCACCACTGTGTTTGGTGACTGTCAGTGTATTATAAAGGTACAAAACAGATATTAGTACTTCATTAGGTTGGTAAATTAACATTATATCAGTTAATGAAATACATTATTTTACCGTAAATTTTACAGAATTTTTTTTACATTGCTACTGTATTTTTTTACGGTAAAGTTCTGGCAACCACAGCTGCCGTTTTTTTTTACCATAAATTTTACTGGGATTTTTTTTACAGTGTAGCATGAATATTCAAAGTCCCATTCACACCAAGAAAGATCTGCTGCTTTAAATGCTCAAACTCTAATTGGCTATCAAAGTTTTTATCATTCATTAGCTAGAAGAAAAAAAAAAAAAAATGCTCTAAAATGTATTCCTTTATAGTTATCATCCATGGTGTGAACGGCCCTTAATGTCATCTTTTGTGTTCCACAGAAGAAAGAAAGTCATACAGGTTTGGAAAAAGACGAAGCTGAGAAAGTGATCACAGAATTTGTATTTTTAAGAGGAAGACAATCACATTTAAATCACTGAACTGAATGAATATTCAGTTGCTGTAGACTGAGGGCCAGTTAACTCCCTCCGCCTCATGCAGGCTGAGAAATGGCTTCATTTACGCTGATGATTGAGTCTTTTTTTGATTGTGAATGCTAAAAACAACATGCTCTTTATTTTGTGTTGCTCTACATTTTCTTTTTTTTACTGTGTAGTAGCTGATTAAAGTGAGCAGAGAAGTGCTGCTATTATGAGCACTTATTGACTTGCGTTTTTCAGGTCATATTCACAGAGAAAGTGATTTTGCCCTCTGGTGAATCAATGGGCATCAAATGAGATGGACAACACCCATTTCCTGTACCTTCCCACCTCATGCATATAAATCACACAGATGTTGTCGCACCCTTGAGATGATGCTCTCAAAGGCGGCTCATCTTCGATTTGTTGTGGTTGTAGTGTTGCGACGTGTTCTGGAGCTGATCACTCGATTATAATGTACGACTGAACAGAGACTCTTAACTCTTAAAGTGACAACCTTATTTTGCAACATTTACAAACAAGTATTTTAGCATAGAAAAAAATGCAATCTATAAGCTTTAACAGGCTAAAAGCTTCTGTTCTTCTGTATACACTTTTCTAATTAAACAAATTGTTGCTTTCATTTTTTTCCACCTCAGAGTAAATGATAATAAAACACTACTACTACTACTACTACTACAACTAATATTGATTTTATATTTCATATTGTGACTATATTTTCACAGTGTGACATTATATTGTCACATTTTAGTCCAAGAATGAAGAAGATAAATGAAGTAGATCAAAATAAAGGCATTGTTTATTAAACGAAGCAAACTAGTATGCATAGAACAAACACAGGAACAAAACCAGACAAAGAACTGAATGAAATGAGGAACTTAAATACACAACGTATCATTGAAATGAGGGACTTAATTGAACTCAGTGACAAACAGGTGAAAACTAATTAATCATAAACTATGGTAACAAATGAAGATCAGAAAAATGGAACAAAGGAAAACGGGTATGAAAAAAAAACAAAGTCCATAAAAAAAATTTAAAAAGGCAGTCCGTGACATATACATAACAATTTGAACCTTAATGTCACTTTATATAACTGAAATACTATTATAGTTTTAATCAATATTTTGATTTAGTTTTTGTATTTTATATTTTCCATTTTTATTTATATTTTAGTTAACTTAAGATGAACTTAATAATTTGTAGCATAAACACAATGTTTTTAAGTTGATTACTCAAAAAAAATTAAGTCGCTCCAACTACCAGAGTTGTAGCCCTGGAACCAATTAATCTTATCTATTTCAATTCAAATCAACAGCTATCATAGCACATGCTAACATAACTTATTTAACATATTTAATGAACAGGTAAGATATTACTTGTCACTCATTAGCGCAGTCATTGCTTATAGAGTCAATGTAGTGTTTACCTTCATGTTGTCTACTCTTCAGCACAATGGTAACCATAAAACTTCAACATTACAAAAACTATTTTAAATGTCAAACATAACAGCATTAAACACTAACAGGTCTTTCTCTTCACAAAAAAAAACAAAACATAAAATAACACTTAATTTCAACATTTACGGTGCGTTCCAAACAGGATATATCGCCCTCCGAAGGGCATTTCAGAGTGAAAACAATCATGGCCGCCATATTTAAGGGTCGTTCCAAACCGTAGTGCTCAATACTGGCCACTTCAAAGTGCCCTTCGGAATGAAAAATTTCAAAAGGTACAACTGATGAACTCTTCGGGTCCCCATGGTCCTTTGCACAGGGAGGTTGTTGGACGTCACAGAATGGGTACAGGAGGCTCGGAGTTCGATTTTACCTATAAATGTATGTATACACTGTAAAAAAAATCCCGTTGTTTCTACGGAAAAATACCGGCAGCTGTGGTTACCAGAACAATACTGTAAAAATGACATCAAACCGTAAACATACTTACGGAGTTACATGTGAATTTTAAAAATTATAGCTGTTAAATTTACGGTAAAATAGCGTATTTCATTAACTGATATAATGTTAATTTACCAACCTAATGAAGTACTAATATCTGTTTTGTATCTTTATAATACACTGAGAGTCACCAAACACAGTGGTGATAAGAGTCACATGATGAATCAAAGTTCATCACAAGCAGCTTTTCCACAAGCTGAGAAGGACAACACTAACATATAGACACAGTGCACACAGTGTCATTCACACACACACTAAACACCATCATGATAACATGCATGAAATTTTAAAAATGCAATAAACATTAATTTAACAACATTAGATGTAACATAAAACCCTAATGTACATAACTGATTAGAAAAAAAATGAGAAAAACTAAGAAGAAACAAGAGTTATTTCAACGAAAATATATCAAATGTGAAGTATCACGCAGGGAATTGTGGGAATGTACGTTTTTGCACTGTAAATTTTACAATTAATTGTTATTTTTCACTTCCAAAAACTGTGAATTTAACGGTATTTTACCGTAAAATTACATTAAATGTACCATTAGATCTATTACAGTTATTCACCGTATATAGTACGGAAACTTTCTGTAAACCAATCAACAGTTTTTCACCACAGCATTTTTACAGTCTTTTACTGTTAAAATCACGGTCATTTTTTACAGTGTAGTATTTTTCTATACTACTGCAATATTTATACGAGTTAGATTTGGTACATTATTATGGTCAAAATAACATTGTACTTTAACAAAAAATACTTTACACCTCCCTTTATCAGTCCATTCAAATGTTTCAAATACATTATATTTAACATAAAAGACCGGTAGTAGCCTGTAATGTTACTACAGTAAATGAATGCGTATTAATACAAAGAGTAAACCAGCGGAAAAAAGACGAAGGTGCCTCCTTGATTGTCTCGTTAAGATGACGCTGAAGTGCGTTCCAAAAAAAGAGTTTTTTTGACCCCTGCACCCTTCATCCCTTCAAAGCTCTCACAACAGAGGGTAAACCCATTGAAGGGATTAGGGCATAGGGATGAGCCCTTCCGAATGGAACGCAGGGCTTTTCTTCTTATCCAGTCCTATGCAAAGCATGCTGGGAACTAGAAATCCACTGATTTCAGAAGGTATCAAGACAATTTCATTAAGCTACTACAACCTATTATTTTTCAAAAAGCAAACTGACCCTTCGCCGGGAGTTTGATTGACAAGCGATCTAACCAATCATAACGCAGAATCTGCCATTTTGTCCGAAGTTAGAAGATTAACCTCAGTGGACTTGAACTTGAAAAATGGTTTGTACTGACGTCTTTCCGTGTTTGAAACAACTTTCCTTCTGATGTTTATTTGATGCTATAAAAGAACTAGTAGGAAGAGATGATCGGTTTACGAGTCGCTTGAGCTGACACATTAAAGAGCCACAAAACGTTTTTATTGTTCAAATTTCTTAACAAATTACACAACTTGAAAGCTGGGACTTTGTTTAATGTCATAAGTAACCTGCTCTGTCTTGTCTGTCGACATGTTGTCAGTGTCCTCTTTGCTCCGTGATGTATTTTTCACTGTGTGTGGCGTGACAGCGCCATGGCTTGTCGGACAAGGCAAGAGTAGGGGGGGGGTTAATTGACCCTTTGCGAAGGGTCAATTAACTTAAAAATTTGAGTTTAAATTACAGATGGTATTAAGTTGATGTAATGAACATTATTATGTCAACAGAACTCAACAAAACAATGTTTTAAACTTAAAATGTTTAATTGAAACAATAAATTAGAATTCTTCACTTGCAACCATGCATTTAATTAAGTTGTAACAGGTTACTTTTTAGAGTATGGAAGTTATTTTCTCTAGGGTTATACTTTATATTGTCTCTAAGGTTAAACTCAGTATTATGGAACAATGTTTATTTCGAGGGCACAACATCATGTTTTATATTTCACATTTAAAATACACCATTTGGTTTAATGTTCAGTGAGTTTACATTCATGTTGTTGAACTTCTGTCATTTCGGTGGCAGTCTGCATCTACACATAACAGAAAGTTGCGCTTGCTGCTTTTTAAAAGTTGACAGACAAACTATTAGGCTGGTAATACAACAGCGTTTCTTCTCCTCTTAATGCCTCACAGTGTGGCGCACACAAACTTGAAATATAAAAGACAGAAAATTCTCCCATAGCCCTCTTAAAAGGTTAACAACTTCAAAACAACATTTGAATGAAGCTGTCCCGACCGTCTTGTCTGCAGCCTGATCTGCTGTTGTTTCCAGACCGCTCTCAGACAGATGCAGCGGAGAGAGAAGCCCGCTTCACGTTGATGTGTGGCATAATTTAAATCTGTAGCAGCAGGGCTCGGGTTCACTGGGAGGTCTGCAGAGCCCCTGCAATCCATTTTATGCTTTAGCAGCCTATTTGCTTAATACAGAAAACTTTTGAGCGATACGTTTTCCAGCTTATTTTGGGGGCAGCGGCAACAAAGCTATCCGTCATGTGCTTTTAAAAGTCACCGTGCGAGAAATTGCAGCGCGGCTCGGGAACGGAAAGGCCAACCCATAACTAGCCCGTAAAGCACAGGGCCAGCAAACCTGCTTCGGTGCTGAGCGTCTCAAGATGGTCAGATAAACAAGAGCAGACACCACAGTTTTACCGTGACATTTCCAACAGCCAAATCGTAAACTAGGAAGCTCTTCTGTTAAAGGCCACTCAGTTAAACTAAGCATTTGTTTATTCGGCAGGCAGTATATTCAACCCCCTAAAGCTACAGGGAGAACAACCTCTGTTTAATCACATTCGCACTCCTGAGGCCCGGACGGCCGTTGCCATTATCTTGTTGGAGCTACTTCGGGATAATTGTGTCAGACTGCAGCAGGGATTTGCAAAGACTTGTCAGAATGCATTTGATTTTAGGGCTTCATTTGCTTCACATAATTTATAGTGTGTATATTTTATAAGCACATATGCATGCACCTCTACATTCATTTACATTCAGATAAATAAGCATCAAAAACCAGCCAGTAAAACAATATAGGAAACTATTGTCAATAAATTGGTTATAGACAACTTTTTATTTTATTTCTTTTCTTTTCTTTTCTTTTTTTCTTTTCTTTTTTTCTTTTCTTTTCTTTTCTTTTCTTTTATTTTATTTTATTTTATTTTATTTTATTTTATTTTATTTTATTTTATTTTATTTTATTTTATTTTATTTTATTTTATTTTATTTTAAAAGCCTGGATGGGCAAAGCTAATGTCTTGTTCGTGTTACAGATGGAATAATTGTGTCAGACTGCAGCAGAGGTTTGCAAAGGCTTGTCAGAATGGATTTGATTTTAAGGCTTCATTTACATCACATCATTAATAATGTGTGTGTAGAGATTTTACAAGCACATGCAAATGAACCTCCACATTCACATAAAAAACAGTCCTTTCAATTCAGCGTTTCAATGAAATTGCATTTATTTTTGCTTATTGCTTCAATAAATATATATTATTTTATTTATATTTTATTGGGGCTAGCTGTTGACCCCTAAAATCTTTTATGAGTAAAATATCTCTGAAGTATATTCCCATTCATATTTAAAAAAAAAAATAACACACCAGGGTGATCATGAACATGAAATTGTCCAGCCATGATCCAGTATGGGCTGTGGTTGGATCTTCCATCAGGACAATGATCCAAAACAAACATCAAAACCAACACAAAAATGTGCCAATGAGCCCAAAATGAAGCTTCTGCCATGGCCATCCCAGTCCCCTGACCTGAACCCTAAAGAAAATGAGTGCAGTGAACTGAAGAGAAGAAGCACCAACAAGGAACTGGGAATCTGAAGGATCTGGAGAGATTCTGTATGAAGGAATGGTCTCTGATGTCTTGTAACTCATCATGCGTTATAGGAGAAGACTCAGACCAGTTGTCTTGGCAAAAGGAGGTTGCAAAAATTATTGAATGAAAGGGTGCCAATAATTGTGGCCAATGTGTTTTTGAGAAAAACATTTATTTCATAATGTTATTTCCCCCCCACTTTCAATTCTTTTTCTTCAATGAAAGGTTAGATTTTTGCTATTTTTATGAATTAAAGATCAAACAATGCAGATTTACTTTTATTAAATATTAAACATTAATAAGTACTATAAATAAATGCAAATATTTATAATAAATTTTACTTTTTGCTTTTAATGGAAAAGATTTGAATAGTTGAGAATAGAACACAACTTAATAATAAATAAGTACAACAAAAATACAACAAATTATTAACATTAAAAGTATGAATGCGATGACAGTACTAAGCATTCTACTATATAATAATGTGACAAGCCTGTCGTAAAAGTGAGAACCCAGGTGGAACTGTCAGCCAGTCTCACATTTTTCAACCCCTTTGGGTTTCAAGCTTAATTAATCAAAGAACAGCACTGCATATGAGCACAGAATTAGTCTTTTTCTAATCACACTGAACAAAGAACCATCCTGTTATATACAAAAGAGTCTTTGAGTTTAGCAGAGGAATGGACTTCGATTCAAACATGGACGGCATTTGATTAATTAAGACATTGAGAGTTGCTTAATTGTCCATTTATTCGTTTATTTCATCTGTCATCAAATACACAGACTCCTCTCAATCATTGGATGAAGGCTGCTGACTCAATCTGGCCAAATTGCTTCTCAAATGCCCACTGGTTGCACACTTCAGACCCTCAGTAGATCATCAGGTGATGATCTCATTTAACATACTGCTTTTTGCATACAATGTAGTGTGCACATATTTGGACACAGACTGTTTATTTTCCTGTAGAATGAATAAAAATGAAGAGCTGTGAGTTGAGATAGAGGAAAATGCAGTGAGCTTTATTCCTGTGTGTCTACTGGCAGTCGAGAGCCGCCCATAAATCACTGCAGGAACTGTCCTAGCATGATAGAGTCAAATTATTACAGCTAAACACACAAGTATGTGGAATGATTAAAGTGTCTCGGCTCTTCCAAGCCGAGATGGATGTTTGATTAATCACAGGCTTCTGTGGAGCCGGACAGAATTGTGAAACACAGCGCTGACTTCTGGTTCCAGCAGTCTGTCGTCTGAAGGAAGACGAACTGCAGTGTATAAACATCATCACATACTGCACACTGCCACTGAAGTCTATGTCATAAGTTTGTCTTTTCCAGTCCTGCACCTCAGTGTTGGAAAAGGACAAGGCCTAGTGCCCATTATTTATAGAGTAAAAACTAAATATTGACAGGAAACAGATTCTTTCATTGCTTCTCAATGGAACATGCTGCACTTCCTATTTTATTTTTTTCCTGCACATTAATCAATAGGATGCTTTTATGCTCTCTGTTCTCTTTTCTGTATTGTAATGACGCGAGTCACTTAAATTGCCTGTGGAGAATCCAACTGCACAGTGGTCCTTAGATGAATTTTAAGCAGTGTGAAAAAAACAATCCTTTTAATGCACATTATGCCATCAAATCTGATTGGTTGTGCTCATCACTATTACGACTCATCTCATTTGTAGAGAAATACAAAGTTCTGTCATGAAACTCTAGATGGCACAGGCAACACACCAAGCCGACGGTTGGCTGTAGGGCAGTTTTTGTGCGTCGGCCGACTAAGTTTTCTCAGTGTGTTCCGTACCGTCGGATGAAGTTGGTCAACATGATTCAACATGTTGAATCGGCGTCGGGTCTTCAGAGAGAGAGAACTCTGATTGGCTGTTCAGTTTAGCAAACGAGTCAGTTCATGAGAATATAAGCAAAAGTGATAAAGAAAGCAAATAAGTCATGAGGGCACAGACAGAAGGTTGTTGTAAATTTACGTCATACCTGAGCACTTGAATGCACAAATATTTTCATAATAACATGAGTGGAGTGGAATAATACGGAAGAGGATTAGGGCCAAGCAATAATAAAAAAATAAAACCATCTCGAGATTAAAGTTGTTAAATTTCGAGAAAAAAGTCAAGATAAAATGTTGAGAATAAACTCGTTAAATTTCGAGAAAAAAGTCGAGATAAAATGTTCAGAATAAACTCGTTAAATTACGAGAAAAATTTTAAATTTCGAGAAAAAAGTCAAGATAAAATGTTGAGAATAAACTCGTTAAATTACGAGAAAAATTTCGTTAAATTTCGAGAAAAAAGTTGAGATAAAATGTTGAGAATAAACTCGTTAAATTATGAGAAAAATGTTAAATTTCGAGAAAAATGTCGAGATAAAATGTTGAGAATAAACTCGTTAAATTACGAGAAAAATGTTGTTAAATTTCGAGAAAAAAGTTGAGATAAAATGTTGAGAATAAACTCGTTAAATTACGAGAAAAATTTTGTTAAATTTCGAGAAAAAAGTTGAGATAAAATGTTGAGAATAAACTTGTTAAATTACGAGAAAAAATTTGTTAAATTTCGAGAAAAAAGTTGAGATAAAATGTTGAGAATAAACTCGTTAAATTACGAGAAAAATTTTGATAAATTTCGAGAAAAAAGTTGAGATAAAATGTTGAGAATAAACTCGGTAAATTACGAGAAAAATGTTGTTAAATTTCGAGAAAAAAGTCGAGATAAAATGTTGAGAATAAACTCGTTAAATTACGAGAAAAATGTTGTTAAATTTCGAGAAAAAAGTCGAGATAAAATGTTGAGAATAAACTCGTTAAATTACGAGAAAAATGTTAAATTTCGAGAAAAAAGTCAAGATAAAATGTTGAGAATAAACTCGTTAAATTACGAGAAAAATGTTGTTAAATTTCGAGAAAAAAGTCGAGATAAAATGTTGAGAATAAACTCGCTAAATTACGAGAAAAATTTCGTTAAATTTCGAGAAAAAAGTCGAGATAAAATGTTGAAAATAAACTTGTTAAATTACGAGAAAAATGTTGTTAAATTTCGAGAAAAAAGTCGAGATAAAATGTTGAGAATAAACTCGCTAAATTACGAGAAAAATTTCGTTAAATTTCGAGAAAAAAGTCGAGATAAAATGTTGAAAATAAACTTGTTAAATTACGAGAAAAATTGTTAAATTTCAAGAAAAAAGTCGATACAAAATGTTGAGAATAAACTTGTTAAATTACGAGAAAAATTTTAAATTTCGAGAAAAAAGTCGAGATAAAATTTGAGAATAAACTCGTTAAATTACGAGAAAAATGTCGTTAAATTTCGAGAAAAAAGTTGAGATAAAATGTTGAGAATAAACTCGTTAAATTATGAGAAAAATGTTAAATTTCGAGAAAAATGTCGAGATAAAATGTTGAGAATAAACTCGCTAAATTACGAGAAAAATGTTGTTAAATTTCGAGAAAAAAGTCTAGATAAAATGTTGAAAATAAACTCGTTAAATTACGAGAAAAATGTTGTTTTGCTTTCCCTTTTTGAATGACAAATATAGACAAATATATATCTGTTTAAATAGACGGTTATCTCCTTTATACGCAGGCGCAGAACACGTGTGCTAGTTGACAGTCGGATGAAGTTCTTTCGGTGTGTTCAAGCACATATTTTTTTCCTGACGCAGCCGATGTGAACCGTCAGCTTTCGTTGCCGCTAGTTCTTTGACGTCGAGTTGGTGTGTCCCACCTTAAAGGGTTAGTTCACCCAAAAATAAAAATTCTGTCATTAATTACTCACCCTCATGTCGTGCCACACCCGTAAGACCTTCGTTCATCTTCAGAACACAAATTAAGATATTTTTGATAAAATCCGATGGCTCAGTGAGACCTCCTTTGACAGCAAGATAATTAACACTTTTAGCTACTAAAGACATAAAACAGTTCATGCCAAAAAAATCTAAATAACAGCTTTATTCAACAGTATAGTGATGGATGATTTCAAAACACTGCTTCATGAAAATTTGAAGCTTTACTAATTTTTTGTTTCGAATCAGTGGTCTGGAGCATGTATTAAACTGCCAATCTTTCTTCTAGATAGCAATGAGAGGGAGTGCAAAATGAGACTTTTGTCTAAGAAAAAGTCTCTGTAATCTGTAATAGCCTATGTCTCCTCTAGATATCTAGGTACTGATACACATTTGCAATTTGATTTTGTTTAGATTGTATTTTGATTTATTTAGGTATATTTCAGTTACAGTGCCCATTTTGTTGATGCATGATTCAGTGAAGGATTTGTCTTGATTCAAATGGTAACTCCTTAGTTTGTGAATCATTCATTAAAAGGACTGAGGATGTCATAACAGTCAATTCAGTTTGTAAATGTGGGTAAAATATGAAGCAGTTTAGGAAACACTTGGTATTTTAAGAATCAATATCAAGATTCATTCAAATGAAGATTACACTTAGTCAGAAAATGTATATTTTTACCCAGCCCTACTGCAAAATATTATTTTCTTCTTCAATATTTTTTGTCTTGTTTTCTAGTACAAATATCTAAACATTCCTAAATCAAGATACAGTTACTTGAGAATCAAAATGACTTAAGATATTACATTTAAGCATAAGATATTATGCTTAAATCATGAAAAAATATCTGCTAATGGAGTCAGAACAATAAACCTGATTTAAAGGGAAACCAAGATTATTTTTCGTACCCTGTTGGCTGTTTTTTTTTTTTTTTTTTTTTTTTTTAAATTTTGTAAAAAAAGAAAAAAAGACTTTATACCTTGTGTCATTTTGCTTCTCAAGTAAACATCTCTTGTTTTAAGAATGATTGGATTTTTGTACTGGAAAACAAGATAAATATACTGAGGAAGAAGGTAATTTTTTGCAGTGTACTAGGTAAAAAACATCAGATATAAAGTTGATACTTAAAAAAAATTATGGAGAACTCCAGTTGTGAGCTATAAAGGAGCAACTTTAAAGCAATAAAATCATCCTCTGGGGTGAAGATTATGAACTGGCAATAAGGATGAAAACATTTAGAAGAAAATGATCTGAGTGCTAGCTTTAGCTGAATGATTTAGCTTTATCATTGTGTCTATGAGCAAAACATTTAACCCCTGGATGCACCAGCAGCAGTACCCAATTTGAGGACTGTTAGTCACTTTAGATAAAATATGCCTGTTGAATTGGAGTCATAATGATTTTAGAGGCACATTGACCATATATGCAAATCACTCTAAACGTTTAAACCACATGTCTTTCCCGCTCAGATTAAAAAGGAGTTGTTGATTTAAAATGAAGACTGAATTGGTTACCTTGTGGTGAAATTATATTGCTGTCACAACAGAACAATTCTTGAAGGAAAGAAAGTCTGAGGAATCCAGCGATGTCAAATTACCTCAGACTCTGTCTGCAGCCATTACACCATCAAAGGAAAAGGAACACTCCACAACAATAAAGCTGACATGTAAATGCACAAGTTGTTGAGCAGTAGTTGTTTGTTTTGTGCCAGGAAATGGAAAAAGACTTCACGTTGTAAGGAAGAAGAGAACCACAATTTTTATATCCTTATCAAGTCTTATTTTATAGAAATAGGTTGACAATTAAACAGTTTATTACAAGCAACTGTCATCAAAACACAAATTATGATATTTTTAAATGAAATATGAGAGATTTCTTTCGACCCATTGGGTGACTGTGATTTTTACCAAGTACAACATGTTCCTGCTCAACATCTTTGTTGATCCTGGAACAACATTCCAATCCACCAATCAGATTTAAGGGGCAAATATACAGTTTGTCAAGTTTAGGCTTACAAACAGGGTGCTTCTACATCAGTGTAATTCATCTATTATTTCCGATAAGTTATTTGTAGGGTTAGATTTAGGGGTAGGAATGGGTTTAGGACAAACTTTTCGGACAGGAATGTTCCAGGATCAACAAATTATGTTGACCAGACATGTCTTACTTGGCAAAATTCATTTCTCGAGTGAACTAACATGCTGTGGACACTAAATGACTTGCCTGAGGTAAATGTAGTGCTATGTGAGATATTATTCTCAAGCTGTTTAATTGATGTCTTCCCGCTGTTCAAACACTAGTTGAGAGCAGTGCCCTAGGAAGTCGACCGGAAGTTGAAGTCGGCCGGGTGCCGCCATCTTGTAGATGAACTTCATTTGCGTTAGCATCCCCTTTGACTCCCATTCATTTTGGCGTCACTTTGACAGTGAATAACTTTACATTTGAGGTGTTTAAAGACTCCGTTTGTCCATTATTTATTTCCAAAGATACACGACAATGTATAAAGGGCTCCATTACCTTCTATGTTACATTATGGCCCCGTAGAAACAGTTTTTGTAAAAATAAGCTAACGATTGCGTCATAACCACTCGACTCTCTGTCGCACAGTAGAGAAATTACCGTACAGACAGGAGGAGAAGCTCGCAGACAATCGGGGAGATTAACTTAATATGGCGTGCTGGCGTTACATTTTAAAATATTATACAAACTAATTAATCAGAATACTTACTCCTGCTCTCTCACGCCAAAGAACTCCCCGCTCAAGCTCGCCGTCTCTGCAAGATTAACGATGGCAGTTTGCACGCACAGCTACTAGAAGATTTATATCTGTCAGACAGGTTGCGGACGTCATCAAGCTTAGTGTGAGTCTGCGCGTCAGAAACGGAAGTGCTAAAAATCGCTAAAAATGGGCTTCACTTGACTCAATTGAGTTCCAATGGGGTCGCTGTGTCCATGTCTTTTACTGTATATGGTTGAGAGGTTACATGTAAACATATCTACACGTAGATCATCTGTTTTTCTTCTTCTGTGCTTTTTCCTGTTGTGGTGGTTAGCAAACAGCGTTGCATGCCCTCTTCTGGATTGGAGTGCAGGTCGCCTGTTACTGACTGTATTTGTCATCTGACTGTATGCACTGAACTGTGACATCTATACCATGAAGGTTTGGGACGAATACATGTACCATTACACCCTTAGTGGGGGGACAGAAATCTCTCAGATTTCATTAAAAATATCTTAATTAGTTTTGAAGATGAATGGAAGTGTTATGGATTTGGAACACCTTGAGAGGGAGTAAATGTGAGACATAGGGCCCTATAATACACCCGGCGCAATGCAACGCAAGGCGCAACGCAAGTGTGTTTGCTAGTTTGCGTCCGGCGCCGCTTGCGTTTTCCCGTTCAGCGCCACGTCCTTAAATTAGTAAATGCATCTGCGCCAGTTAGTGCACCCATGGGCGCGCTGGTCTAAAAAAGAGGTGTGTTCAGGCGCATTGCCGGCGCATTGCTATTTTAAGGAGCTGAAAATAGACTGCGCCATAGACCAACTCAAACCTGGTCTAAAGTCAGTGGCGCAATATTTTTTTGTTAGAGCGCGTTGGTAGAAACTGCGCCTCTGGGCGCGTCCACAGTGCGCGTTGACTTTGCTTATTACACACAGGGATGCGCATCACACAAACATGCCAAATATTAAAGGAACACTCCACTTTTTTTGAAAATAGGCTCATTTTCCAACTCCCCTAGAGTTAAACAGTTGAGTTTTACCGTTTTCAAATCCATTCAGCCGATTATCATTGCGCTTAAAAATGACCAAAGAGTTTGATATTTTTCCTATTTAAAACTTGACTCTTCTGTAGTTAAATCGTGTACTAAGACCGACGGAAAATAAAAAGTTGTGATTTTCTAGGCTGATATGGCTAGGAACTATACTCTCATTCAGGCGTAATAATCAAGGAACTTTGCTGCCGTTCCATGGCTGCAGCAGTGCAATGATATTACGCAGCGCCCGTGAGCCCCTGCTTGCACAGGGAACGTGCCTTGCAACCATGGAGACGTTTGTGAGAGACGCTGCGTAATATCATTGCACTGCTGCAGCCATGGAACGGCAGCAAAGTTCCTTGATTATTACGCCTGAATGAGAGTATAGTTCCTAGCCATATCAGCCTAGAAAATCACAACTTTTTATTTTTCGTCGGTCTTAGTACACGATTTAACTACAGAAGAGTCAAGTTTTAAATAGGAAAAATATCAAAACTCTTTGGTCAGTTTTAAGCGTGATGCTAACGGTCTAATCAGATTCAATGAACTATGCTAAGCTATGCTAAAAGTGGTACCGTCTGAACCGGAGATCGGCTGAATGGATTCGAAAACGGTAAAACTCAACTGTTTAACTCTAGGGGAGTTGGAAAATGAGCCTATTTTCAAAAAAAGTGGAGTGTTCCTTTAAAAACAAAGGATTACAGTGTAAAAGAATATTATTGTGTAGGCTGCATAAATATATAAAAATGTAATGATGAATAGTCATTGCGTGTATTAGAATTTGGCTACCTATTTTCAGTTCAGCCTATTACTACTTATAATGATGAAAGAAATTGGCTAATTAATTGAACAATCGTGCCAATACACACATATATATATTAACTGACTCATCGCGCGGAGCTATTTGAAAGCCTGTGTTTGCAAGCCCGCTTTAACTTTGCGCACGAGCAGAGCGGTTTCTTCGCTTGAAAAGCGTTCAGCTTTTCCGCCAACAAATTCCGCCATGTAAATAGCAATCGGCCATGGCACTAGTGCATCTCGCTCTTGAAGGGAATGGGAGATGACACTCTGATTGGTTTATTGAACGTTACGCCCATTACTCATTACTCATTAACAACCCATTTCAAAAATGCGCCCAGGCGCACGGACCGTTTTTCCGTCGTTAAAATAGCGAAAGTGGATTTGGACACGCCCTGAGTGCACCTGCGCCGTGCGCTTTACACTTTGCATTTAGATCTTTAAAATAGGGCCCATAATTTTCATTTTAGGGTGAACTACCCTTTAAGTGGTATTTAGATGTGCTGATCATCCCTGCAAAGAAGAGAAGCACAAAAAATATTGCTAGCTACAACTCAACTAAAATTTGTCCCCCCATATTTTTCATTTTCTTACTTTGCACACAGTGTGAAATAACCAACCACCAAAGCTGCCTCCGTGAGTGTGTGTGTGTGTGTGTGTGTGTGTGCGCGCTTAACCCACAGAAACAATAATTGACCTTTGACTTTTAACACCACCCTGCCCTTGGCAGCAATGCCCCATAGGTGAAAGTGCAAACGTTAAACTCCACAGACCCAATGTTCTGCACACAATGATTTTTCTGAATTTCCCCGGATCAATAAAGCACATTTATTTATCTATCTATCATCTATCTATCTCTGAACTGAAAGCTGTGAGACACTGAGAAGCCCAGAAGCCATGAATAGTGTCATCTGAGACAAAACATGCTTTATGCCTCTAAGCTTCTATGCAAATACTGTGTAAACATATGTAAATAATGTGACCTCAACAAGAGAAACGATCTGTATTACATTCTGATGGGAAATATTTCTTTCGATCTAGCTATCTATAAAAATGCTTGTGTGCCTTTAAGAACTGAATTTAATTGCCTTTTAAATGCAGGGTTCAGAATTCATATAAATTCAAAGAAGCCTTTTTTAAAATTAGATTAATAATTAATGTTTGAATTGCCACCTATACAATTTTGTATTTAATTTATATCCATGCATTTATATGAAATAAATTCAAAACTATACATTTATGAAATACATAAATCATGATTAACTACTTTTTCAGTTAATACTGAATTGATACCAAATTAAAAGCTGTTTTTCAAAATGATTGGACTTATAGTGAAGAGAAATATTTACGATCAGCTGTATTCTAAATATCAAAGAATAAATAGGCACAATTAGTGTAGTTATTTGTTTTTTGTTGCAAAAATTTGTGTGACTGTGTTCTGTATAATCCTGTGCATCATGTGACCAATTTAAATTCCAATTCATGAATTGAAAGGAGTCCATTTTTAAATTATGATGAAAATGGTAGGACAGAAATGAGTGTTGTGAGAGTTCTGGGTAACGGTGATGAGAGCTTTTGTAGCCCTGGTTCATCTTTGATTGCTGAGTTTAGTGAGGTCTTGACGGGTCACTGGCCTCATCTATCGTCCATGTTGTTTGGATCCACTTGCTGGGCTTTCTGTCTCTCTTCACTCCTACGTGCTTTTTATACATCTAATTTCCTGTCAGTGACATATCAGCTTCACACGTGACGTGCTGCTACTACTTTCCCATCTGTTTCCATTCATCAAAAAATGGCAATTGCTTGAGTGGCACATGCAGCCCTTTTTTATCAAGCTACTGTATTTGATTGAAAAAATGTTCTTTCAAAATGAAAACATTGCTTCATGTTAAATTGACTTAACTCAATCACATTTAAAAGAGAAGTCTGATGCAATGGTGTTTAATCAAAATTAATTGTTAAAGTGAAAAGCATCAAAAAGTCAGGATAACAAAGATCCTTGTTAAACTAATCATGCTTGGTAAAACATCTACTGTACTTTAATCTAATGAAATCTTTTTTATGTTCCTTGCAGGCTTTTTTACAGCATCTTCCAGCAGGGGCTAACTGCTAACCAGTTGAACCTGCTTTCGACCACACTGGATAACCACAATGAATGAATCTTTATTAACCTTTCAACCTTACTAGAAGCTCATCAACACTGCTCTGCTTAACCCTCAAAAGGCTGAGAGCGAGTTAACGCTGGCAACTTGTTCGTCTCATCGCAAGACTCATCAGCTGTGAAATTCACACAGGCTGTTCTACTCACTGGGCTTTTCACCACAGGCAAATGGCTTATAAAGACAATAAACGACAACATGGAGGGTAAGGTAATGGTTGAGAACAATAACACCAGGAAGCACCGGCCTGGGTTTAGTGGCTGATGCTGGTCTCAGCATGTCTGCCATGAAGGTGATGGACCGCAAGAGACACAAGGCAGCTCGCTGTTCTCCATTTCATCCTATTTTCATAATCATAAGGCATCCTAGAGCTACAGCTGTGCCAATATTATATGGGCCACATTGGGAGAAAACATGATTATATCACAGAGGAAGTGTCCAGGTCTGGGTTCTGCATGGAACTGAACGAACGTGTAAACGGGAGGCTTGAGAATTATTGAAATTGGATCAAATTTAGAAAAATTTACCCAATTCTGTTTTCCTTCACCATTCCAACATTCCCTTGTCTGAGCTTCATGGGTAATAAAAAAGGAAAAAAAACACATTGCGTCCAAAATCGAATACTTCTCTACTATATAGTATGGAAAACACAGTACGGCAAAAGAGTAGTATGTCTGAATACATAGTTTTCGAAAAACGATGCGAAAACTCCCCGGATGACCTACTACTTGAGGCCACGGAACTGAAGCGACGCAATTGACGCTGGTAGGTCACACGACAGTAACAGCATGGCGGATGTACATCCAAATTTCATTCATACTACCCATATTCATACTATATAGAGTGTACTCTTTTAACAATCATGAAGTAAATTCAAATTCAAATGTAGTACCTACATAGTATGCAATTTCAGACACAGAGACACTCTTTGTGACAGTACACCACTTTAAAGACTTTAAAAGTTTTAAATTTAAATGATTAAGTCTATCCTTTTGAATATAGACCATATAGTTCTTATTTATTTACTTATTTAAAAAATTTAATTAGTCTTTGTCTTCTGGGACAATAGACAGAAAATTTTGATGACTCATCCTGCACTACACAGATTTCTGTCCAATCAGATGCTCTGTAGACTGAGAATGTCCCTCCCCCTCATACCACTTGCAACCGACTAGCAAGATGGCAGTATTCATATCTGTTTTCTTCCAAAAATGTCTTCAAATAAAACGGGAAAATATATAAATGTGTCAGTTTATTAAATAGAACACTCAATGTTGATGTTGTTTCCAAACAGATGAATTTATCAGTGAGGTGAAAACTGAAAACTGTGAGCTTGTCCTTCAGACAATAGTCTCATTTGCAACACTGGCACTTTAAAGGGTTAGTTCACCCAAAAATGAAAATTCTGTCATTTATTACTCACCCTCATGCTGTTCCACACCGTAAGACCTTCGTTAATCTTCGGAACACAAATTAAGATAATTTAGTTGAAATCCGATGGCTCTGTGAGGCCTCCATAGGAAGCGATGACATTTCCTCTCTCAAGATCCATCTACTAAAAACATATTTAAATCAGTTCATGTGAGTACAGTGGTTCAATATTAATATTATAAAGCGACGAGAATATTTTTGGTGCGCCAAAAAAAAAAAAAAAAGACGACTTATTTAGTTATGGCTGATTTCAAAACAGTGCTTCATGAAGCGTCGGAGCACAAATGTATCAGTGTATCAAATCAGTTGTTCGGAGCGCCAAAGTCACATGATTTCAGCCGTTGGCACGCGAACTGAATCATGATTCGACACACTGATTAATTTGTGCTCCGATGCTTCCTGAAGCAGTGTTTTGAAATCAGCCATCACTAAATAAGTCATTTTTTGCAGCATGAGGATGAGTAATTAATGACATTATTTTCATTTTTGGGTGAACTAACCCTTTAAAGTGATAGTTCACCCAAAAATTAAAATTCTGTCATAATTTACTCACCCTCAAGTTGTTCCAAACCTGTATACATTTCTTTGTTCTGTTGAACAAAAAGGAAGATATTTTGAAGAATGCGGGAAACTGAACAGTTCTGGGGCACCATTGACTTCCATAGAATTTTTTTCTACTATGGAAGTCAATGGAGCCCCAAAGCAGCCTGGTTACAAACTTTCTTCAAAATATCTTCCTTTGTGTTCAACAAAACAAAGAAATGTATACAGGTTTGGAACAACTTGAGGGTGAGTAAATGATGACAGAATTTTCATTTTAATGTTTGATCACATATGACCTAGTGATCACAACTGACTGTCTATTACTCTTCAACAGATGTTAAATTTCCTCTAATAAGCTTCTCACTGCTGAAATTATGGTATATTTTGTGTGTGGGATCTTTAATGCTGTTTATTTTCCACAGTTTACTACATTTCCATTTTCTTAATCTATGCTGTACAGACACACGGTTGCTTTTATTGCAAAGCAACATCTTGGCTTGAACAGGAAGATATTTATATAAGGTCAATTTATCAATATTGCACAGCCACACTAAACATTATGATGAAAGCATTCATATTTTTGGACTTTTGATTACTTATTATAATTTGGACCATCAGCAAGGTTGATATACGTTCTGTTTATGTAGATATCAACATTATCAACATGCATGTTTCCCAATAGCCCATGTTAGCCATGCTGTGCATCTCCCACACAGCTTGAAAACTGGCGTGATTAAATTCAGCAAACAGCAAGGCTGCCAGGTCTTTCTGACTAAACTGACTCAACAGTCAATAATGAAATGTTTCTGAAAGTATTAGACCAAAACCTGTGGTGTTTTGTCACATATATTTCCATGGCTATATGTTCACACAGCAAATCAGACATGCTCAATTCTGAGTTTATGTTCAAATCATGCTTTGTTGGTTAGGTTGATCATATGACATGTCCGTCCATCCATCCATCCATCCATCCATCCATCCATCCATCCATCCATCCATCCATCCATCCATCCATCCATCCATCCATCCATCCATCCATCCATCCATCCATCCATCCATCCATCCATCCATCCATCCATCCATCCAAAACAAATATTAAAGGCAAAAATATGTATCAATGCAACTTTAATGAAGTAAACTTTCACTAAAAGCCTTCCTTCCACCAGAAAAAAATAGTCACTGACTTGAACAGCAACAGAAGTTACATTATTACACCATTAGATGGCGGCAAAGACTGTCTTTATGAGTGTATCAGTCAGTAGCGAAGACTTTTACATTGAAAAGACTGAATTGTTGTGAACATGGAACAAGACACAACTGACAAATGCTTTGACTATCGCCGTCAGTCACGGGAAAACCCCTTAACTGTTAAAAGGACAAGATATTGCAGCGGACATTTAAACAGGTTTTTTATTATGAACATAGGACTGACCTGAAGGAAAATGCTAAATCTGAATGCAGGTAATAAACTCGCTCACTCAATCTCTTTCTCACAATACTCTTCTAGATAGGAACTGTTTTATAAATATTAATAAGGTCTAACATCTTGGCATTTAGCAGCTGAGCCACTACATATCCAATTTGTTACCACATATGATAATGGCCCAGACTGGGAAAAAAATGTCTGATTTACTACGGTTTTTGCTGTTCAAATTTTTGCTGTCATCCAAAAAAAAAAAAAAAAGTCAGATTTGGACCACACTGAGCTGTGGTGTGAATATATATAGCCTATATGAATATTGTATCCTTTAAGTACAACATGTATTAAATACATGAAACATTCTACATTTCTCAACACATACACCCTCAGGAGAACATTTAAAAGGTAAACTCTGGTGGAAAATACTCACACTAGGTAATAGTAGTCACTGCATGGTGTTCAATTCTATGCCTGGTGCAATGCACTCAAAAAAACATTTTCATCAGAATGCTTTATAAGAAACACACAATATGATCGAACACACAAACAGAGCCATGGGGATGAGTTTGGCCTTTCCAAAAGACGGCTGCAAGATTTTCAATAGAGTGCTAAATTGGAACTTTAGCAGGTTTTGCAGCCATCAAGACATTGATTTGTCACAGCTGGACCGAGATGGCAGGCCTGCATTCTGGAAGCAGGTGAAACGCAAGAACACGTATGTAGAAAAATGGAAATCAATGCAAGGTTTTAATATTGCAGAAGCAGTGCTGCCTTGGTAATTAAAGAAAATGGCAGGCATCAAGCTGCCATTAACATAGAATGGACCTAGGTAGTAGTCATGTAGAGAACGGTCAAAAAGGTCTATTAAATCTATGAATCTATAAACCTGTCAGTCATTATTCTCTACAGGCTGGTCATATGATTGAAGTTTCATACATAATTTGCTTGTCTAAAATGTATATTATAATTATCTAACAACACTTTCTGAGCACCTCATGATGTAATTAGGCAATTTTGAAGTGAATTCCACATCTTGGTCAGCTTGTATGTAAAGCTCAATGTAAAGTAACTAAAAGGATGTACTGGATAAGACTGCTAACATATAGTCGACAATGTGTGAGTGTATCTTGACCCGAGGCTGTCAGTTCAGAGCACATTTCACAACGCTTGGGTCGCATACAGTGATATCACTCCTGACTGCATCAGTCCCATGATGATATCAGAAGAATGACATCATGGCTGACAAAACATGACAGTGGCACATCTGTTGAAAAAGCTCTGTTATGCCTCAGTAGGATTACTGGACACACTGGAAAATAAAGTGTGACATGCTATACTCCATCTAAAATGATTTGAAACACAAATTTTGCCTTTTTTTATTGTGTATATTGCTGTCAAATTGATTAATCGTTATTAATTGCATCTAATATAAAAGTTTGTAAATATATATGTGTGTGTGTATATATGTATTTATATATGCATATGCATATATATTTATGTTTTATATATATACATATACTGTATGTATATATATATATATATAGATATATATAGATATATATATATATAGACATACTGTATATATATCCAAACCGACATAAATAGATATATATATAAATACATACAAACAGTATATGTATATATATAAAACATAAATATATATGCATATGCATATATAAATACATATATACAAATTTTTATGTTAGATGCGATTAATCGTGATTAATCTATTTGACAACTAGTATAAAGCAAATATTTTAGTATTATTTATACTTATAGTTTTTATTAATTAATAATTAATTTCATTTTTTTATTTTCAAGTTTTGTTTTAATATTAATTTTTAATCAATAATTATTAGTCATTTTGTTATGTGCTATTTTTTATTTTTTTACATTTTTATTTTAGTTTTAGTAATTTTTTTGGCAACTTTTAATTTTAGTGCTTAAATTTAAACTTATTGCCAAGACAACATTTCTAATTTTTGTGTTTCATCTAATATTTATATTTTATTTTATTTTATTTAAACTTTATTTCAACAATTTCTTTTTTCATTTTAGTTAATGGTACACTGTAAAAAAAAAAAAAAAATGTGATCAATAAGTTATGACAACATGTTTTGTTTTTTTACATTTCTTTAACTCATCAAAATAAGTTAAGCAATTTTCAACTTTTTCAATTTTAATTTTTTAAAGTCAGTTTAATGTAATTTAAGTTGAAATGACTTAAAATGTAAGGCAGCAACATTTTTTTTTTTTTTTACAGTGTATAACCCTGGTATGCAGAATCTAAAATTATTTAAAAAAAAATGTTTGTCCTTTTTTAAATTAATTTTCTTTATTCTTATTTTAGTATTTTAACTGTAATGCATGTTCATGACTTAAATTTAATTTAACATAATATATGGAATATAATAATATGGAATAATATGTTTAAAATTCATTCGTCACATTGCTTGGCTATTTAGGTAAAAAAAAATAAAGCAACCAAAAAATGGTGGGAAAAAAGGACACCTATCAATGTGTTGGGAATCATTTCCTATTTGCTTGATTCTGCTAAAAGGAATGTTGCTTGTTTTACGGCAGCTGGGACTTGGTGTCAAGAACCGTCAGGCTGTTGTGTGCCAAAAACTAAATGATAAACGTTTGAGATTTGGTGATCAGCTGATGGTTTTCTTATTTCCTCAGAATTCAGGATTTGCTCAGAGGGATCCTGGAATCTAATTCCAACATGGCAGCCTCAGAAGCAAAACTAGACCCAAGTGTTTTGGGAAATGTCATTTTTAATTAAATCCCAGGTTCTTTAAGATAAGCTGTTAGACTTTAATTTCACCTGGGGCGTCAAGCAAGGAGCCAAAATACCATTATGTAAGTCTGTCACAGTCAATGATATCTAACCGCCTGCTACAGTGGTTTTGACTGACTTGTTGAGTGTTAATAGCGTTATGCATAATCAGTTTAATTAAGCTAGGTAATTCTCTCTACATTTATGTTCTTAATATATATTTTATGAAAACAAAAGTGATATCAACTAAAACTAAATAATAATGGTATTGACAAAAATTAGTTTAGCATGTTTACTGAAAGTGGATTATGAAACTCTCTCATATAATGTATTTAAAGGATTAGTTCACTTTCAAATTAAAATTTCCTGATAATTTACTCACCCCCATGTCATCCAAGATGTCATCCATGTCTTTCTTTCTTCAGTCGAAAAGAAATTAAGATTTTTGATGAAAACATTCAAGGATTTTTCTCAATAGTGGACTTCAATGGACCCCAAACGGTTGAAGGTCAAAATACAGTTTACAGCAATTATAGACGAGAAATAAGGGTCTTATCTAGAGAAACCATTGCACATTTTCTAAAAAAATTAAAAAAATGTTTAATACATTTTAACTATAAATGCTCTTCTTGAACTAGCTCCTTCTTCTCTATTTGAATTCCAGCAGTGTAGACAATGCCCTTACTACTATTTTAGCCCTATTACTGCCCTTCACAGGTCAAAGTTTGAACTATTGTCATATACAATATGCTGGTGCAAGTATATAACAGTTAATTCAAACTTTGACCTGTGGAGGGCAGTAATACACTTAGCAGTGTCTACACTGCTGGAATTCTAATAGAGAAGAAGAGGAGAGCTGGTTCAAAATGAGCATTTGTTGTTAAAACGTATATAATTTTAAAAAAAATAATTATTATTTTAGAAAATGAGCGATGGTTTCTCTAAATAAGACCCTTATTTCTCGTCTGGTATCATGTAGAACGTTTTGAAGCTGCAATGAAACTGTAATTTTGACCTTCAACCATTTGGGCTCCATTGAAGTCCACTATATGGAGAAAAATCCTCGAATGTTTTCGTCAAAAACCTTAAAGGTACAATATGTAAAATTTTTGCAGTAAAATATCCAAAAACCACTAGGCTAGTGTTATATATTTTGTCCAGCTGATTACAAACAATATCTCTAATGTTTTCAACTACTTGTAAATCATGAGAAAATTCCCATTCTAAACAGTGACACGGGGCAGTGCAGTCGCCTGTCAATGACGTCAGTTACCTTTGTTACCGCCTTTACTGACGTAGAAACCACATGACAACAGTGCCGTGGACAAATGCGGAAGTAGTTTCTAGCGTCCAGCAAACCACTAGCTTGCTTCAAGCAGTTCCTTATTTACTTCTTGCACGTTTTATGGTGAATTGTGTTACTTATTTATGGAACATAATTACTGTTTGCCATCTGCCGCTGGTTCTGTCGACAAGGACAGCTCCCGTAAACTCATGACCGGAAAAGCGGAAGCGGCGCCGGCGACTGTGTCATAATAAAAGTCCCGCTGCTCGTGAGGCGTGTGTTGATCAATCGCTCCAGCTCCTCGTTCAGCTCCCGCAACACTCGGTCCTGCTCTACTTCATACTACAGTAACGTTAATAATCGCATCCACGAACATGAGTTCTTCCAGACCAATCCCTATTCTTTTGCACCGTCCGTTGAGATGGAGACCACATGTCCCAAGTTTCCGCTCTAAAACTTGGCGTCATCAAACTACGCCTTTGTTTTGAATAGGCTTCTAGCGACCTCTAGCGGAAAAAAATATCACAAATTGTACCTTTAATTTCTTTTCGACTGACGAAAGAAAGACATGAACATCTTGGATGACATGGGGGTGAGTAAATTATTAGGATATTTTAATTTGAAAGTGAAGTAATCCTTTAATAAATGGTGGTTTAGAATTCATGACTTCTATAAATGAATTTAGTTTCAGTTTCTCCTGAGTAGCCCCTAGTAGTCTCACACACGTCTGCAATTTAAAGTGAGAGATTTCAATATGATTTAATCGTTGTCCCAACAATATCTGAGTTGTCCAATGAAATATTATCATTGTGCATTTTATTTCTCAGATGGATTTTAGGGGGAATTCCATCTGTGGAAAAAACTAAAATATAGTCACCTGAGATTTGAAGGAAGGAGCACTGAGCAATTGAACTTTCTTACCTTTAACATTTTATGTATTGCTGGTTTACAATAAAATATTATTTTATAGTAGGCTATTTACAGTAGCCTAGGTGTGTTTGTGTTTAATATTAGGATACCTGCATTATTTTATATATTACAGGCTTACAGTAAATGGTCTTTTGAGTTTACAGTAGGTGTGTATCTCATATTGTGTGTTTACAGTAGGTGTGTGTGTTTCCTCGTGTCTCGCAGTCTCAGTTTCCGCCTCCATTTTGTCAGTGGTGTGTGTGTGTGTTTGTGTGACTGAGCTAAAGCCAGTGAGGAGGAATAACACACACACTCACTCTTCAGCGGGTTTATTTTTTACACAGATCACCAGAAATGGACGGGTGAGCATTAAAAACGCTCTTCATTCATATGTATATAAAATAAACATTTAAATGTGAATTAGAAGAGTGTATTCACACTTATTGAAATGCTAACGCTGCTAACACGCTAACGCTGCACTTAAACACTTGCACATTTATAATCTCACTGTAACGGTTGTATTGTCTTATACAACATGTCAATAGATAAAATCCGCAAGAACTCAAATTAGTAAACATAACAAAAATGAGCCAAAAACAGCAAGCATGCGTTAGCAGGTTAGCATCACTAGCTGTTTGTTTGCTCATGTTGTCCACACAAAATGAAACAGGAGTTTAACTGAACAAGTCTTTTTACTAGTTTGATTTGTAATTAGTATATTAATGTGCTAGAATGTGATTTAATTTCCCAGTGCACCTCATTATGGGTTTATTTAGATTGTAATTGTTTCTTTTGTTAGCCTCATGTTAGCTTTTATACCTGGAAATAATATTTTATTAAACTAATACTATCAACCAACTTCTTAGTTGCATTTAAAGTTATTTATTATTATTATTATTTTTTTGATTGATTAGTTATATTCAACCTACTAGCCCAAGTCTGTACTCTCTAGGTCTGTGTGTCAAAACCTAGTGTACTTGCTACCTAGACTGCATTCTGGACATTACAGTCCCAAAACCTAGTAACCTGCCTACCTAGACTACATTTTGGACATCAAGGTACCAAAATCATGTAATCTGCCTGCCTAGTTACTATTTTTTTGAGTCTCATAACCTAGTAACCTGCTTACCTAGACAGCATTTTTGAGTATTTTACTCTCAAAATGTATTTTGCAAGATATCTGAACAACCTTTTTGAACTTTATAGTCCTGAAACCTAGTGAGCTGCCTACCTAGACAGCATTTTTCAACATTTCCTGGCCTGTTGGAAGACCAACGGGATAAAGTATTGAAATTATGAAATGTTCATCAGCTTAATTTGTTGTCATTAAATAATGGAGGGGATTTGAAAAGATTCAGATTAAAGGATTTCTAGCCTTCCCTGTCTTTTTCAGTCCTGAACTTGCATGTAAATTCCTGGTGTTTAATATCTGTCTGATCAAATTTCTGTTTTCAACAGCATTGGTGACGTCGCAGTTGGTGTAAAGGTAAACACTGTTTTCAGTATCCTTTGTGCAGTTATGTAGTCTGGCTGATGGATGGGTACAGTTAAGTAACCTCATGAGGGATTTTGCAGTGCAATAGCCACCTGACAAAGGAAACGGTACAACACTACTATGAATATGATCATAATGTTGTGGAATTTAGTTTTTAATAGATGTCTGTTTGTTGCACTGGTGAGTCCAAGTGGAAACCACAACAGAAATTTGACCCCATGGATACCAGAGCAGTGCTGGAGTTTCCTCTGCCACTGTTGCGTAGCAAAGTAGGGCATTTTTTTTTTTTTTTTTTATAATAATAATAATAAAACATTTAATAATAGGGCTGTCATGAATGATTATAAAATTGGCATGCAATTAATTGTCATACAACCAACTAGTTGTACTAGTTGTTAAATCTTATTTTAAGGCATTAAATTGTACAAATTTTTACAATCTTAAATTCATGTTGTATGGAATCAAACCACCCTTAAAGGGATAGTTCACCCAAAAATGAAAATTCTGTCATTGTTTACTCACCCTCATGTTGTTCCAAACCCGTATGAGTTTCTTTCTTCTATTTTGAACACAAAAGAAGATATTTTGAAGAATGTTGACAGTTGACAGGAGCCATTGACTTCCATAGTTTTTTTTTTTCCTACAATGGAAGCCAATGGCTACCTTAAATTTCCTTTGTTTGGATGGCAATATCTGAAAAATTAGTATTTATTTAGTAGTAAGACCTACTCTCAGATAACCAGTGATGCTTTCATCTCACTCTTATTCAGCTAATTAAGGAAAAAATTGGCATAAACAGCCAGGATAGGATCTAAAATCTGTACATTTCAAGTCCACAAACTTGCACATTAGTATTCTCACATTTTAAGGATTAGTTCACTTTCAAAAAAATTTGTCCTGATAATTTACTCACCCCCATGTCATCCAAGATGTTCATGTCTTTCTTCAGTCAAAAAGAAATGAAGGTTTTTGATGAAAACATTCCAGGATTATTCTCCTTATAGTGGACTTCAATGGGCACCAAATGGTTGAAGGTCAAAATTACAGTTTCAGTGCAGCTTCAAAGGGCTTTAAACGATACCAGATGAGGAATAAGGGTTTTATCTAGCGAAACGATTGGTCATTTTCGAAAAAAATGTATATGCTTTATATAAACAAATTATCACCTTGCACGTGCTTCCGCCAAAACCGCACTTTCATATTCATCAAAAAGCTTACGCTTTGTGTCCTAGGCCTTCCCTATTCTACTTACTGAACAAACGCAGCGCCAGTTCTGTTTTTTCCGTAAGTAGAATAGGGAACGCGTTTGGAGACCAATGAAGTCCAATATAAGGAGAATATTCCTGGAATGTTTTCATCAAAAACATTCATTTCTTTTTGACTGAAAAAAGACATGAACCTCTTGGATGACATGGGGGTGAGTAAATTATCAGGAAAACTTTATTTGAAAGTGGACTAATCCTTTAAGATATTCCCCATTCCCTTGCAAACATTTTTTTGAAGACAGATTAATAATAATTGCCTCTGAAACAGGATTGTGTTGGCTGGGGCCTTATTTCAATGCTGACATCAGACATTACATACAGTATATATATGTTAGTGTGATTTTTATATGGAGTTTTGTCTTTAATTGTTGCTGTCCTGTATGATTTGTAAGCTATAGGGTACAATATGTGCCAATTTCACTCTCACCTCATTAAAAAATATAATATATGCTTTTTAGTATTGCTGTCAGGAGCATAATTTATCTCTTTCTCTTTTTTTAAACTTATTTGCGTATCGTGTGGCGTCAAAGCCACAATAAAAAAGACAAAGAAGCCTAGGGTGATGCAAACATAATTTGTTTTTGAATGGACAAAGAATTGCCAAGCCATTTAAGTGCATTATTGGATATTATGTGGCTGATTCTTTGTCGCTGAAAGAAAAGTGTTGTGCGGAAATGTAGAATTGTCCCTTATATATTAGATACAGGCCTGTTACAGGTCTCCATCTCCGCTTTTCATAAAATTAGGCTGGTAGTAATTGAATGGGGGCAGTTTATGTCCGAGATAGTTAGAGAAGAACTTGTTCTTTCTCAGAGATGCTTTCTGAACACAGGCCTTTTAACTCGGTTTGTTTGCCAACAACAGAATTTTCCTCCCCGGAAAACAATGTTAACCAGTCTTTCTGGGAAAGCAGGTGGAAAAAGAAGCATTTGATCTTATTGCTTTAAAGTTATGTTTTTTTCTCCTTCCTTTCTAATCAGTTTTGATGCTGAGGCTTGTCTGTTAAGACCTTGCCATCTCTTAATGCATTCTTCTGCTTTCTGTCATTTCGATGTGAAACTTCACCATTCCCTTGATTGTTTGTAGTGTCGATGCCCAGAAGGCAGACGTGGCGGCAAGTTTATTGGCGCCGTAAAAGCCACGTCCATAAAGAACAATTCGGTGGAATTTTTGGGAGGCACAAACCTGAGATGATCCTATTAGGAAGTTTGGTTTTGCGCCGGTTCGTTATTTGCCTGCCATCCCATCCTTCACTTTTAGCTGCACTTCAAGCGGCGACCCGATCGCGTCTGGGCCCTTTGGGAACGTGGGCAGCTCAGGATGAGATGACAGTGTCTGACATCTTAGACTCAACAAGATTAAAGCAACAATCTAGAAAAATAAGGCAGAAAGGCAGGAGCGCCTGGACGTGTGTTTTATGTGCCGTGATTCCTTAAGCTGTCCGTAGAGAGCTGTATTTCATTGTTTGGTTGAGGGGATTGTGAAGGGAGAATGTCTTTATTGGAGGCCGGGATTTTATCTTTCTCTTTTTGTGTCTCTGCAGAGAGGATCAGATGAGCTGCTGTCCGGCGGCATGTATAACAGCCCCAGTTCTGGGCTGAGTAGTATCAGCGGTAAGTTTCCCCGACTTTCCTCTTCCCAAAAATATGCTGTTTTCTCGACCATGAACAGCATTAAAACAATCAAATTATAACAGATGTTTCAGTGGGATATCTGATCTGAGATGATCCTATCTGGGAATAACCTTACGATCTCCTGTAGGTGGGCACCCACGCTTAAAAGCATGTGATCGGAATTGCGATTATGTGTGCTCTGCATCTTATTACATCTTCTCCAACAGTAGTTTTCAGTATCCTATTCAGTAGAGGCAAGGTTTTACACGATTAAGGGAATATTTTCTTTCTCGGGTTCCTTCTGTGAAGAATTTCGATTGAAAGTGTGTGAAGTTTAATAGAAGAGAAACTTCAAGTACAATTCGTCATTGTTATGTTCAGTGGTTAAATCAACATTTTACTTCTTTATCCTGATGTTGGCATTATGATTTTAAGGGTTCAAGCACGTTGCACTGAAACCCTATTGTAATTGTTAGAATTTCCAAGGATCAGCATTCTTCCCTAAAAGTGATCGGGCAGACCAAACAGTAAGTCGCAGAGACTTGAAACTTTGAGGGATGGTAGTTCCCACCATGTCTACAATGTCACCAAGGCTTGCCCAAAACAGCTTGATGGTGGTGCTACAACAATCAAAAGTATGTAATGGCTCATAACTCCTAAACCGTTAGTCACAGGCTCAAGTGTCTTATATTGTTGGCTCAATCCTTGGCTTGGCTCAATCCTTGTTGGCTCAAGATGAACAAAATGTCTCGGACCCCTGTACGTCTCGGACCCTGGTGGAATTTTTGGGTATTTTGAATTTTTTGAAAAACTTACTTTTGCAAACTTGTCCTAGGTTTTTCGCCTGATCTGAGCTAAACCAGTGCTGAAAGATTCTTTGGAGTCTGATTGTCAATAATTCTCAAAAAAAAAAAAAAATTTCGATTCACGTCCACGACGGAACGCCAAAATTTTAAGAGGGCCTGGCCACTTTTACCAAAATGGCTATCCTTCTTGAATGGAATGAGATCATTTTACCAAACTTGGTACATCTATGTATGGGCTCGGTCTGTGGTCGCATGAAAAAGGACGTGGCCACTGGCCACTTGGTAGCACCTAAAATGAATAAAACAATACAAAAATGGCTATAGCTACGCAACAGTCAAGTCTGATTGACATGCAGTGTCTTTGTCCAAGGTGCCGCGATTCTCGAAAAACACAGCCGCCGTCTGCCAATGAAGTTCGAGCGGCTGCCAGACAAGTTTAACAGAGGCCAATTGGAACGAAACTTGCTGGGCCTGTTTGACTCATGGCCCTAAACGCATGTGAGAAATTCGAAAGAAATCGGCCACCGGGGGTCAATTTCGGGTTTTTCTCATGTGCGTAAAGGATTGTATTTCACGCGATTTTTCACACATGCTCACGGCATTGATACCATATAATAGAACTGCTCCTCATTCTGAGCAACTTTGCTTCTAGAACCACCACTGTTTTTTGTTAAATGTTGGAGATTATTTCAAAAACCTACTTTTGCGAACTAGTTTATGATTCAAACTGTTAAAAAGCTTTAAAACATAAATTTCCTTAGTAAATTGCCTGTTTTGGCTGTAAATGGTCTTTTATATCTATGATCTTGGTATATTTTATTTATTTGTTTTGCTCTTTATTCCCTGTATAATGACCTCTTTTTGGCCACCACAGATACGACATCCAACGGCAGTGACAGCAAAAAACTTCGAGTTGAAGACAGAGTCGGCGATGCCCCACCATCCCGCGTTCTCCACATCAGAAAGTTACCCAACGATGTCTCGGAAACAGAGATCATTGCCCTGGGGCTTCCTTTTGGAAAGGTCACCAATATCCTCACACTGAAAGGCAAAAACCAGGTGCATGACCAGCTGAAATGTTTTCAATTTCACTTTTGTCAGAGTTGGTTCTTGAGAGACATTTGCTATTTCTAGTCTGACTAACATTTTCTAGTTCATCTTACCTCTTCACTGAAATAAATTTTGTCTTTAGGCGTTTCTGGAGCTCAGCACAGAGGAAGCTGCCATGACAATGGTCAATTATTACTCAGCTGTGACACCTCACGTCCGTAGCATGCCTGTCTACATACAGTATTCTAATCACAAAGAACTCAAGACTGACAATTCAAACCAGGTAACAAATTACTTATCCACAAGTCAAAATGCTTCAAATGACAGCCAGTCAGAACATAATTGATCTTTAAATCCAACAGCGCTAATTTGGACTGTCACTTTTAATCAATTTAATGCATCTTTGATGAAAATGTTAATTAAAAAAAAAAAAAAAAAAATCTAACTGACCCCAAAGTTTTGACTATTTGTGAATTGTTGTGGTATTTAATTAAAAATAACAGTAATGGAAAGTAACAAAACAATCTGTTGTTGGTTACTTTACATGTAATTCATAAGGTTTCTTCCTGTCTAAATGGGCATTTCTTGGTCCGAATGAGTTGCAATGAGGACCAAACTTTGACAAGTTACTGAATCGTGCTTATGTCTGATCTCCAGTCAGGTGGTACTCCCACATCAGGGTCCAACTCTAGTGTCGGTGGCGGTGCGCCTTCCAGTCCAGTACTGAGAATAATCATCGATAACATGTTTTACCCCGTCACCCTGGATGTGCTGCAGCAGGTGGGAAAGCCACAGTTTGGATCAGCCTCTTATTGACAGTTTATATTGGTGACAAGTTGATGTCCTGTTGATGCTGTGTGTGTTAATTCTGTTTTTTTTTTTTTTTTGTAATGTCTTTTTCCCTCTGTTGATAGCTCCCCTCAATGCTCTGCTTTCTCTGTCAATAGATCTTCTCAAAGTTTGGCACCGTCATGAAAATCATCACATTCACCAAGAACAATCAGTTTCAGGCCCTGTTGCAGTTCAACGATCCAACCAATGCACAGCAAGCTAAAGGGGTGGGTTTGCTCTCAGCGGAAGTTCATGTGAAAAGCACGTTTTTAGTGCTCTACGAAGACGACACATTCTTTCTCTCTGTCTCTCTCTCCACCTTGCTCTTTTTTTCTATCTTTTTCTGTTTTCTTCTAGGCTCTTGATGGTCAGAACATATACAATTCCTGCTGTACCCTTCGGATAGACTACTCAAAACTCGTCAACCTGAATGTGAAATACAATAACGATAAGAGCAGGGACTACACCAGACCGGAGCTTCCTGCTGGAGATGGGCAGCCTTCTCTGGATACCTCTATGGTCTCTGCCCTGAGTAAAGACTCCAGTTCCCTGCTCGGTAAGATCCCAGGTACTTGGCTCTTTTTTTACTATCTATTTTGTATGTCATCCAGTGTTTATTGTCTTCATTCACATGCCTTTGTGCACCCTTGTTGCATGAAAGGAAATACTATTTTTGCACATTTTCTGTCTGCATTGACTTGAAGAAAATAGACATTTGAGAACTGTTAATACAGCCGATTGATTGTCATTAAAAATAAATTATTTTCAGTATTTGCATGAACACACTTAGCAGTGACATTCAGTCCAGAGATATGCTAAACACACTGGAGTGTTTACTCAAGGATGTCTTTTAAAAGAACTTTTTTTTAAACTAGACACAACATCTTAAAAATGTGACGCTCATGGCACGAGATGCTTAAAAACAGCAAGACTATTCATCTGCTGTGTACTCAAGTTGAAAAAATGATCATTGGTTGTCTGTTTAATTCTAAACACTGTTTGTCACCAAAACCATCATCCATTTAAGACGTGATTGATTCTGAGCGCCGCTGAATAAGGACAGTATTTCAATCAGCGTCATTGATTGAACTCTGTCTGAATAGTGTGAAAATGAAAATAGAAAGCTGTGTTTATGAAAAACTGAATATAATTGGAATGTGCTCTTAAGTACTGTAAAATGTCATGTAGGCCTGTGTCTCTGAGTGCTTGAGTGACCTTTTCTCAGAGATCTGCTCATAAGGCCTCTTAATTTAAAATGCAATTTGACATTTCCCCTGCCACGTAATCAAGCAGGTATTTTATTGATATTAGGCTTAAAATTATTAGGTTTTAAAATCCCACATGGTCTTAACCTGGTCCCTTTCGCATCAGGATAAAGGACTAATATGTTTTACCTGTGTGTAATTCAGCTTTTATTGGCTGTCACAGCTTAAACAGACATGGGATGATGGCTATGCCACTTTCTTAAACTTTTCTCTATAGGTAAAGTTGACCAAATGATTACCTATTACCTAGCATCACTCTACAAATTTTGCAGTTTTGTGCTATGTTCAAGTATGTAATTTAACTTCTGGTCTAGAATGCCTGTTTATACCTACCTGTGTTTTTCCAGGTGCTCTGAGCCCGTTGAGTGCGGCTGCTGCTGCTGCGGCTGCAGCTGGAAGAGTCGCTCTGTCCGGGCACACGGGGGCCAGCGGAGTGCTGCTCGTTAGCAATCTAAACGAAGAGGTCAGTGTACTATTACATCTCAGCTTCTCCCTCACATTTACATTTTTCTGTTTCTCATGCCATGGTATATGTTTGGACTCAGAAAGTGCCACTTCCTTTACTTATAAAATATTAGAATTGCCTCATTTTGCCTTGTACATTAACTGTGTACTTGTAAAGCATACAAAAAGTTAACTAAAACTTAACTGAAATTCCTTTTATATTTTACATATATAACCAATTATATATATATATATATATATATATATATATATATATATATATATATATATATATATATATATATATATATATATATATATATATATATCCTCGACTAAAAATGTTCTGGTCGCACATTTATTAACAAACCATATAAATGATAATGAAGAGCCTTTTAATGCCGTCGTACCCTAATCAGTGCTCAAGCGCACACATAAAGCTTGCAGCAGAGCACCGGCAGAAGCAATGATTATATTATTTATCGATAATGTTTACTATGTTTTCGGCTGTAGTGATGAAGTCGACGATGCTGTCTCATCATCTCCGCAGTAGTCGATGCGCCGATATGCACATTTCATACGGATTACATAACCTAAGAATATTTGTTTTCCATTTGAATTGGTTCATTTAAAAGTATACATTTTGCTTTCTGTACATATATTTTTCATGTCTGTGAGGCAAGTTTACATGGAGTTTCGTTTTTTTTTTTTTTTTTTTGGCGTGCTGAAAGTCACAAAGAGAGACAGCAGAAAGCGCACCCTGTTTGTTTTCAATTTCGTTTTGTTTTTGTAGTGCACATAAATAAAAGTAGACTCTTCACAGATTCAAAAGATGTATTACTCTTATCTGTATGACCAAAAATGACTAAGTCATTTTAAAATGAGTATTTTAAAGTGCAAGTGATCACACCGGCGCCTCCATTTAAGCTGCCATGCAGTAAGTGCACTACTATTCAGCTTTCACACACTTGAATAGCCCACATTTATCTATGGTAACGAGTAATAAAATTTTGGTCGACTAAGCCTCTTCTCGCTGACTAATGATTAGTCGATTATTAGTGGTTATATATTAGTGACTAGTAGGGGGGAAAAAAAATAATGGCTTAATTTTCATTTTTTTTCCTTTTAAATAAAGGCTTAATTTAATATTTTTTACTTTTAATTTTGGGGTTAAATATGATCTAGGCATTTCTTTGTGAGTTTCATGTCTTTCTTAAACCCACTTGTTTATTTTCATAACAACAAACTCATTAATTTTATTATCTGAATCCGATAGTGCTTGTCTCTGTATGGTTTGACAACTTTCTCGGTTGTACCTGAAGTTCCACAAAGCGTCTCATTCTCTCTCTTTACTCTATAAACTCGCCGTCTCTCACTCTGTCAAAGCTAGTGAACCATGGATGTGGCATTACCCCTCTGCTCATCTGATAAAATCAACAAATATTTGTGTTCTTTAAACGTCAGACTGCACGTATTGCTGTGAGGTCAATTGTGACTTTGTCTGTTCACACCATAACTTTAAAAGGTGGTTTTCATGTCCACACAAGCATGGCAATCACAAAGAACCGGGTAAAACTCTGTGAACCAAATGCTTGAAACTGTGACGCTTTCGGCTTTTCCTGATCTTCAATCTCCTGCATGCATCTTTAAAACTTCATAACTCTGCCGGTATTCAGATCATTGTTATCATTATCAGATTCTTCTTTTTATTTTTTGGTATAATGTATCCTTACCCTGGTACTGGGTAACTACATTTGGCACAATTATTTGCTGAGATAATGTGTAAATGCATAAAGCAGCCATTCTCTGACCAAACTCCTGCATTTCCTGTGTACTGACCTGTATTATATTTTTTGTCCCCCCTTTATTCATATTCTGCATTTGCTTCCCCCTCTTTTCTCCATTTTTGATTTTGTCCCTCTCTTCCATCCTGTCTCTCTCCCCCTCTGTCTCTCTCTCTCTTTCTTTTTCCCCTCATGTCCTGTTTTTTTTTTTTTTTTTTTGGTCCCTTCTTCTTGCCACGCCTTGACCACACCTCGTTGTTCATGCTTTTTTTTGCTTGAACAAAACTTCGGACCCCCCAATTAACTGCCCTGAACCATGATCCATGACCACTTCACCATTCTGCGGAAACCACCCTCCGTTATGGATGATCTGTTCATCTCCGCTCTTCCTCGACTCTTCTCTCTGTCCGCTTGCTCCTCTCTCCTTCTAAAGATGGTTACGCCCCACAGTCTGTTTACCCTCTTCGGTATGTTCTCGTTAGCTCTACATTTTTTTTGTTTGATTTCTGTTATTCTTATTATTGTTCATGTGCTTTTAGTTATTTTATTTAAAGTCAACATGAGATGAAAATTGACCCAACTGACATTAATAATACATGTTCCTGTAGATACTGTCCATTGATTATAGATAGATTTTATGTGTCTGATAACCCATGCAGTTTCTGATATTTTTTTATTTTTGCTTTTAGACTTTATTTAGTCAAAAAAAAAAAAAAAAAAAAGGTTTAACTTTATCTGTAAGCTCAATGTTAAAGAGATGATTAAGTAAATACTTGTTAAAAATATTGGTCAAAACTTGTTATTGGTTTGATATATTGGTTTATTATGGTGACCAATAGTCAAATAGCTATTGATTCATTGTTGAGGGATCTTCTCTTAAGTTTTACCAATAGTTGTTGCTGTTTAGGGATAGTTCACCCAAAAATGAATATTTTGTCATCTTTTACTCACCCTCAAGTTGTTCCAAACCTGTATACATTCTTCTGTTGAACACAAAAGAAGATATTTTGAAGAATATTGGTAACAGAACAGTTGATGGGCCCCACTGTATGGAAGAGGATTAGGGCCAAGCAATAATAGAAAAATAAAACCATCTCAAGATTAAAGTTGTTAAATTTCCAGAAAACAGTCGAGATAAAAAGTTGAGTATAAAGTCATTAAATTTTGAGAAAAAAGTCATTAGATTAAGAACAAATTCGTTAAATTATGAGAAAAAAAAGTTGTTAAATTTCGAGAAAAAAGTTGAGATAAAATGTTGAGAATAAAGTCATTAAATTACAAGGAAAAAGTCATTAAATTATGAGAATTTAACGACATTTTTCTCATAATTTAACAAATTTGTTCTCGTAATTTAACAACTTTTTTCTCGTAATTTAACGAGTTTATTCTCAACATTTTATCACGATTTTTTTCTTGAAATGTAACGATTTTTTTCTCGTAATTTAATGAGTTTATTCTCAACATTTGATTTCGGCTTTTTTCTCGAAATTTAAAAACTTTAATCTCGAGATGGTTTTAATTTTTTATTATTGCTTGGCCCTAATCCTCTTCCGTACCACTGACTTCCATAGTGTGAAAAAAACTCTTTGGTTACCCATATTCTTCAAAATATCTTCTGTGTTTGTGTTCAGCAGAAGAAAAACATTCATACAGGTTTGGAACAGCTTAAGGGTAAGTAAATAACATAGTTTTCATTTTTGGGTTAATTTTTATCCTTTCAACTTCATAATAACAATGAACTCTACATTTAAATGTAGCCTCAAAAGTGGGTACTGGTGATTGTGGAGCTCTTCACAATCGACTGAAAACTCACATTCAGACTCTGTTGTAGCATAGAACGTCCACTTTAAGTTATTAATCAATTCTGAATGGATTCAAATCCAGCCCTACATTATTATTTTTTTTCTTGTTGAATGTTCTTGGAAATACATTATGGAAGTAAAAATGGATCGTAAATGCCATTTCATGTTGACTTTAAACCATTACCATTAATTGGCTTTTAGAGTAAAAGTCTTTTGCTCTATTTTTTTTTTCAGTCTTTTGAAGTATATAATTTGTTTCAGTGCATGTAATCTTTGGTTAAGTTTGCAGTTTTTATGTCCCATCTTAGTTCTTAATTTATTTAGAATTTGAGGGTGTATATATCAGAGTCTTCTGTCAGGTTGTGATTAGCTTTCTCCATTTCGATGAACGTTCTTTGATTCTGTCGTTCTGTCTTCCCACTCGCTGTGTCTCACTCCTCACTTTTTCCTCCCTCTCTCGCTTCTTCTCTGGCTGCTGGCTGCTGTGTTCGCAGGAGTTTATGGGGACGTGCAGCGTGTGAAGATTCTTTTTAATAAGAAAGACAGCGCACTGATACAGATGGCTGATATGAACCAGGCTCAGCTTGGTAAGATGCATACTGAAACATCCTAAACAGCACAAGAGTTATTGTTACGGCTAAGTTTACACTCCAGTCAAATCCAGTTGCGTCCACTCTTTAAAGATGACGTCAAATGAAAATAGACTCTGTTTTACATTCAGAATAAATGTCTTGGTTTTATTTTACATTCATTCAAAATAAAAAAATTAAAATTAAAATCTAATAGCTTTTGCTGCCTCTTAAACAACTTTTTTCCCAAGGCAGTGTGGGTGGGGCTCATTAATATTAATGAATAATAAAAACATCTGAAAACTTTTTATTTTTGATCAAATAAATGCAGTCTTGGTGAGCATAAGAGACTTCTTTCACAAAAATCTTACTGACCCCAATTGTTGTGGATTTTGTCTGCACGTTATGTCACGATTCTCTAAACATTTCTCTTTGGTTGTACCTCAGCCATGAGCCATCTAAACGGTCAGAAGATGTATTCAAAGATCATTCGCGTTACGATGTCGAAGCATCAGACCGTTCAGTTACCGAGAGATGGTTTAGATGACCAGGGTCTCACCAAAGACTTCACAAACTCACCACTGCATCGTTTCAAAAAGCCTGGCTCCAAGAACTTCCAGAACATCTTCCCTCCTTCTGCCACGCTGCATCTGTCAAACATCCCGTGAGTAAAAGTGCTCTTCGGCACTTGTCAATCTTTATGTCAGTCGTCGCAGAGCTAAGTCTTTTTCTGTCATGTTTTGAAGGCAAGACATAACTGAAGAAGACCTCAGAGTCCTGTTCTCCAATTCCGGTGGCACTGTGAAAGCTTTCAAGTTTTTCCAGTAAGTATGTCGCCATTTAGCTCCTCATCATCTGCCTTTCCTTTCACTCTTGTGACCGTTTTTTGCTGGGCTTTTTCTCTTCAGAGATCATAAAATGGCCCTAATTCAGATGACAACCATTGAAGAAGCTATTCAATGCCTGATCGACCTCCACAATTACAACATGGGTAATAACCACCACCTGAAGGTCTCCTTCTCCAAATCAACCATCTAAAGGAACCCAGAAGGTCTTCTTTTCAAGTGTTACCCGTTGACTGTTCAAATACACTGGGGACCACAATTTTGAGTTTCTTTACCCAAGTTTCATTCCTCAAGATGATGTTGAAAAAAGGAAATATTGTGACTGTTTTCAAGGACATTTTTCTTAGCCCGTTTCCCTCTTACCGGCGCTTCTGACACATATACTCTTGAGTGGCGGAAGGGTGTCGTGGTGTAAAGGCTGAACCTCTTATAATAAGCAGAAAAGAATGTGCCTTACAAAACTTACATAAATCTTTTCATACTTCATTTTCTCAAACACAGGCAGTCCTCCGAGCGTGAGATATTACACTAAGTTTTGTTAAGAAAAAAAATTCCTTGTGTCTGATCTGTATAGTGTGTAAAGCCTTTGAAATGTTTTCCTTTTTTTGCGTATTTTATGTTTGTTCAATTCTTAATGGCTGTGATGTTTTGATTTAAGAATTGTAAATAAACCTGTGATTCTCTAGTGTTCGTCACTGAGATGTTAGGCCCACTCTTAACTCAACAATCCAACCAAACCTCACGTTATTTGAAGGGAAATCATTATTCATAGTGTTGCATGGATTGGAAATCACTTCTTTGTGTGATTTGGAAAGACAACTACGGTAGAAGGGACCAAAGTTTATGTGCCTATAGTCTTAATTTACTCCAAGATTGAGCAGTTTACTTCACTTTTCAGAAGAGAGGAGACCCGTGAACAGGCGAGAATGAGAATAATATTGATTGGCAATCCACACTATGATTTGTTTTAGAGGAACAAAAGAATCCTTGTGTATTTTTTTTAAACATCTGTAGGAATGTATTATTCGGCATAGTTTGGATGTGGCACAATTAAAAGATTTTTTTCTAACAAAAGCGGGAAGGTTGACTTGGTTGTGTGTTTTGATTTCTCTTTTTCCTTCCTATTTTCTGCTTTTACCCGTGGCATGCTCAATAAACACTTGTGTAGTTCTGCATTCACTCTCTCTCTCTGTCTCTCTTCCGCCCCTCACTACTTTTATGGTTCTGACATCTTGTTCTCTTTCAGGGTGGGAAAAACTTCAGGAAGTTTGAAGTGTCAGTGGTTTGGCAAAACAGATTCGGATAAAAATATTTGTTTGTATATGTTGGTGTTAAAAACATTTCCCACCCTGTAAATCCTTTTCGCTTGTGACCAATCCATCCTTCCAGGATTATTGCTTTGCCTTTTAGTTGATCCCTTCAGTTGACACTTGATTCTGTATCACATGTTCATGTGCTCCTGCACTTCCGCTATTAAAAACAATGATCCTTACTGTGAAGTTCTCAGCAATCACATGTCCTTTTTCTTTTAAAGTGGTGGCATTTATTTTAACCCATAATTTTGCACCTTTAAAACAACCTTCATTTTATTTCAGATACGTTTTTTAAAATAATTATTTTCTAGAATAGTATTCCTGTAAAACCAAGCAATTCATAACTACCTCAGTTGTGATATTGAGTGGTTGACCAAGTGTTCAAAAGATCTTTTGTCTGTTTTAGTCTGGAATGCATGAAATCTTTTACAAGCCAGATCTGAAGATGGATTTCTTGAGATTTGTTTCAGATCCAAGTTTCCCACCATTCAAATGTGCAGTAGTGTTCAAATTCACTCATTCTTTCTTCATGTAGTAAACAATGTGGTGTTTGCTACAAAATAAAAGGTTCTTTATTGGTATCAATGCTTCCATGAAGAAACTTTAACATCCATGGAATCTTTCCACTGCAGAAAAGGTTCTTTATAGTGGAAAAAGGTTCTTTGAATTATTAAAATGTCCATTAAAAAAACACTAAAAAAAAGGTTATATTAAAGGGTTAGTCCACCCAAAAATGAAATTTGTCATTAATTACTCACCCTCATGTTTTTCCAAACCTGAAAGACCCCTAGTTCATTTTCAGAACACAAATTAAGATATTTTTTGATGAAATCCAAGTTGTTGTTTTTTTATCCCCCATAGAAAGCAATTTAAATGCCATCTTTCAAGGTCCAGAAAGGTACTGAAGACATTTTTAAAATAGCGTGACTGCAGTGGTTCAACCTTAATGTTAGGAAGCAACGAGAATACTTTTTGTGCGCAAAAACAAAAATAACTTTATTCAACTTCTCTACCCTGTCAGACGTCTGCAGTTGACGCAGTGAAAGCAGTTCAGTGCTTCTGTGTTTACGTCCGAATGCCAACTCAGTATTTTGTTTTTGCGCACAAAATGAGTTCTCGTCACTTAAGTAGTCACATTGACTTTTTTAACAATGTCTTTACCTTTCTGGACCTTGAATGAATCATCATTCAATTTGTTTCGAATATGAACAAAACTCTTACGGGTTTGGAACGACACAAGGGTGAGTACTTAATGACAGAAATTTCATTTTTGGGTGAACTAACCCTTTAAAAACCATACACTTCGTGCAACAAAAAATGGTTCTTCTATGGCATCACTGTGAAAACGCTTGTACATGAATATATGGGTCAATGACGTGATGGGTCATTTTTTTGTCCAAAGGCCTTTAATAATAAAAAACAAATATATGACATCCAAAGTATGTAAGGTAGTACAACTAGATCGGTTTTATGAATCCAAAAGGTTTTAATTATATTTTGCTACATATAAAGGTAATTTAAATATTTTGAAGTGTCAAAAGGTTATTTGGTTTAACCGTCCAACAGCCAATACAGCCATTTCATTTGTGATTAAAATATCTTAAAATGTAATAAATGTAATTTTTTTTTTATTCTGGCATGATTTTATAACATCATATATCAACATAATGCAAAATGGTATTAAAATGATGTGTAGAAGTCATTGCTTTATGAGAAAAATGTCCGGAAAAATGAATTTCATTGATGTCATTCGGTGTAACCAATATAAAGGGACCATTTTAGATCAAGTTATGCGGTCAATATCATGTGACAGGATGTGACATCATTCAGATGCCTGCAAAGGACCACATGGTTGTGAAGCAAAGTAACTAACTCTCAACTATCTGAAAAATTAATATTTTCACTTGCTGATACGTGTGTCGCGAAACATCAGGTCATTCGGTACAAACGCTATAAAACATGGTAAATGTTGTAATATTTTAAAAACTTGTACTAAATATAAAATGTTTGATTGTCCTTTTGCTAGCTAGCTAGCTAGATATCAGCCTGTTAGCACGGGTATTTTGGTTAAACCGAATGACTTTTTTGGTGACAAATTTTGTCCATCGATTATAGCAACCACATAATCTCATTAACACTTAATGAAACTTCAAAATTAATTATATCTCTTATGTTTATTTTTTTTTTTACACTTTTAAAAACCTAATTAGTCAATGACCCATATGAGTAAAAACACAGTAATGCTCCATTGCTTATGCTTTATTGTGCATCATTATGAAATCTCTGGGTGAGATATCATAATGGACCTAAGCAGAGGCAAAATTTCCAATTTTCTGTCTCCTTCTGCAACAAACCCTTTCCACATGAACAGTTCTATAAGAGTGTTTCTTGGCATCATGCTGATGCAAAAGACCAGATTTGAAAAACAAACCAGCGTCACATGCAATAAAACCTTAATGTGAAAATGTATATTTCCATTCAATATTTCATAGTCTCCTTCAAGTCTGAAGGCTTAAACCACTATTCACACGGGCCCAAAAGTGTCTTTTCTTTGCCTAAAACAAGGGTTTTCAACTCCCCCTTCAGCATTCCTTCATTTCACCGCTTTCTCGCTCTGTGCCGTTATTGAGTCTCTGTTGGATGGTCGTACTGTGATGGACGTCCTGTCTTGCCTTGTCTGATGAAGACAATCCTCTAGCCTTTTTCAAAGTTGGGCTCCGGATGCTGCAATTCATCACAGGCCAGACGGCAGCGTTGCTCCACGCTGCTTTTATTTTGCACACTTAAATCGAAACACTCGTGTTCTCGATCTACCTTTATAAACAAAAATGACACAATAAATCAGAGCAGGGACCCAGACCAAATCAATACCTCGTCTGGAGCGTGAATCATGTGCTCCAGACATCTGTATCCACCCGCCATTACGCTGGCACGGGGAGGGAGGTGTTCTTCTCCACTGGCCTTTTGTTTTCCATATAAATGCTTCTTGCCTAGAATAAAACCTTTGGTGAGGAGATGTACACCTGATGTCTTGATGTAGAACAGAGTTACATGTCGGTTAGCTCATTTACCACTTTTTAATAATGTTCTTTTCAGTGCTAAACACATACCTGAAATATACCACTGATTAATAAAGTCCTTCCGAAGCGAAGCGATGCACTTGTGTAAAAAAAAAATATCCATACTTAAGTTATGAAGTAAAATATCTAGCTTCCACCAGACCGACTTCCGTATTCAACTTACGAAGAAAGTGTAAAACTCTCAGAGTTTAAAAAGCTTACGTTACATCCTACGCCTTCTCTATTCAACTTACGAAAAAAACTTAACCGACGTGACGCCAGTTTACACTTTCTTTGTAAATTGAATATGGAAGCTAGATATTTTACTTCATAACTTCCCAGACAGCAACATAGTGTGGCCCAGATCCGATCCACATCTGATACATGCGGACCAGATGTGGGCTGGAACTGGGCTGACACTACATTGCTGTCAGGGTTGTTAAATATGGATATTTTTTTTTACATTTTCGTCGACGTTTTAGTGTATTCTGACTAGCATTTTTTATTCTGACTAGCATTTGACTTCAAGCTCAAGTTGACTTGTACGTATATGTCAGATGTAATATAATGTATGTTGTATACATATATATAATAAATATACACAATATACATATTATCAAAGTCCCTTTAAGACAAGTCATTTCACTCGGCGGCCATCTTTGAAACGCCTCTCGGGCATCCTGGGCATCATGCAATCTCTTTGAATGGGGAAACATCAAATTCTCAAACTGTTCGCCAACCTTACAATTAAATTTCATATTTGAAATCAATGAAATCTAACAACAACCGGCTCATAAATTTAGTTTCTAAACGCTCGAATCATGACAAAAAAACTGCATTTTTCAGGCTGGATCAAGCTAATGCGCATGCGCAGACCTAAATGCGCATCTCTTTGGAGGCGCGCGTCTGACTGTTTCTATAGAAACCGGTGATTCTAACGGCCGCTGAAGTGACGTGAAGACTTTACCAGTCGGTGATTGGCTCTTATTTAGAAGGCGGGACTTATTCTGCCATATTGCGCGTTACACTTTCTCCCATTCAAAACAATACGAGTGACACAATTGACAATTGTCATTGACGAACTTAAAACAGTTAATGAATGTTTTCCTGTAAAATGTTATTTTTCTTCCATTTAAAAAGTCAAAACCATTCAAACTTATTTAACCTTCTCCCCTGATCACTCTTTTTGTTTAACTGATAATGTTGTGTAAATGTATGGCTCTCGTCGTAGTTGCAGCAGAACTCAGTTTGCCTTCCTTTTAATGGAGATACAGTCGAGTGCCTGCTGTTGTGATATTGTATTCCATTTACTAAGTTCACTGCTTGATCATCTGTGCGAGTCTAACTGCTAATCTATAATCGCTGCAGTCAGGCAAGTCTGCTGTTAAAGGGCCAGGCCATCTCAATACATCACCTGCTCTCATAATCTAAGCGTGCGTCAACCCTGTTGCCCCTGGAGGTGTGACATCTAATTCAGCTTGGGTCCTCTGATAATGACAGTATCGATTTAGATTGTATGTGGGTTTTTTCTCTCTTCAGCAGACGTGCTTTTCTTTTTATGCTATGGTTACTTTCAAGATGTTACTTACTCGGCCTAGTGGGACTGTGCCTGTGGGATTGTCATGTGGCAGTATCTGGACAATTACGTCTGTTTAGCTTCTGTTTGTTCTGCATTTGCCTGGAGTCAGATAAGGAGCTTTGTGTGGTACAGGGGGATTTCAGTGCTTTTTCAAAAACACATTCCTCAGCAATCCAGCAGATTATTGTATAGCCTATAGATTGTCCAGCATTCTGTGTTCTGTTTAATGATTTAGTAGAGACTTAAAATAGCAAGCTTATTGAATATACTCTGTGTTTAGGTACTTAATCATTATTTTCATTGAATGAATTTCTGTAGAAATTGTTTCTAACACCAATATTTCCCTACTAACATAAACATGTGACCCTGGACCAGTCATAAGGGTCATTTTTTTTTAAATTGAGATTTATACATCTGAATAAATAATATTTCCATTGATGTATGGTTTGTTAGGATAGGACAATATTTGGCCGAGATACAACTATTTGAAAATCTGGAATCTGAGGGTGCAAAAAAAAAAAAAAAAATCTAAATATTGAGAAAATCACCTTTAAAGTTGTCCAAATGAAGTCCTTAGCAATGGATATCCACTCACTTTTTGATATATTTACGGTAGAAAATTTAAAAAAATCTTCATGGAACATGATCTTTACTTAATATCCTAATGATTTTTGGCATAAAAGAAAAATCGATCATATTGACCCATACTATGTATGGTTGGTTATTGCGACAAATATACCCATGCAACTTATGATTAGTTTTGTGGTCCAGGGTCACATTCTAACATATAGTAATCATTTCAATTATTGTATTCAATATTGTTTACAAAAAACCACATTCAGTGCCACAAAAATTAAAATTGTTGTATTGCATGTGACAAATATTCTCACGTAAATTATATTCAGTGTGACAAAACTGTATACATTGTGTTCAGCGCAACAAAAATATCCATATATATTTTTTTGTAGCTTGTTGCATTCAATGCACCAACAAACATTTTTTTCACATAAATTGGTGCATTCAATTAACTCTTTCTCCACCATTGATGGAATTTTCCAGCAATTCATGTTTTCATTGTTATCATTAGGGGCACTATTATGCATTTTCTGAAAGCGTACAGAATCTGGATCCAAAAACAAGTGAAGAAGCAGAAACAAGCGATAGAAGCATTGCTTACACATGTAAAATAAAGCGATCATCAACACTAAACAGCATATAAATCAAAACTGCCTAATGTTACGGAATGAAAGTCAACCAATGAAGAGGCAATGTCTGCACGAGTTTTGGTGGCGTTGATGGATTCGATCTACTTGATCTATTTTTTGATCATCACTCTGAATCTGATCCGGATGTGATTTTCTCAACTTTTTGCTCAAAATATTTTTTAATGAAACTCAACCACATTTAAATGTTGGTAAAAAGAATGCATTAAGCTAGATTTTTTTGTTTGTTTGTTTGTTTAAAAGCAGAGGCTCTGTTCTTTCTTGCTGATATATTGCATATATTGCATGAATGTTTTGTGAAAATTATCAAAAATGCTGGCGTTAACTGGCAACTTTAAAAAAAAAAGATGTGTATTTAATGCAACAAGAAAGAAATCATATATAAATTGTTGCATTCAATACACTAACAAATGTGAAAATTGGTGCATTTAATGCAACAAAAATCTAATTGTCATATTCAATGCTACAAAAAGCATTCATATACAAATTGTTGCATTCAGTGCACTAACAAACATTCTTACATTAATTTCAACAAAATTTAAATTCATGTGTTCAACACAACAAATTATATTCATATGTAAATTGTTGCATTCAGTGCACCAACAAACATTCTGTGTAAATTGATGCATTCAATTCAACAAATTAAATTGATGCAACAAAGAATATTGGTCACACTTTATATTAGGTGTGTTTAACTATTATGTACTTACATAAATAAAAAAGTACAATCAGGTTTTGGCATTAACACCCACGACATGCGGGTGAATTTCAGTCACTCCTACTAGCAATTTTGGCAAGTTTATAATTTTATATATAATATACATCTACATTTTTCAACTGAAGTCTTTTAAAAAGGCATCTGAAATAAACAACTAAGTGCAATGTAGTGTTGTCAAAAATATAGATTTTTCAATACATGTTGATATTAAAATGCTTCCAATACTCATTTTCCGCAGAATAGACACACAAACCCGCCTTCCCTCACTCACTAGTTTCATTTGCACCTGATGACTATTTTAGGGTGGGATTGCGCATAATTTTGCTCAATCTTGCAGATTTGTGTTCACACTCAAAGTGCACGCACATTTAAAGTTGCTTCTCGGTACTAAATTGAGTCCTTTTTCGCTGCTTATTACACTTAAACAGTCAAATACGCACAAAATAGTTAAAATGCCGGTCTTGGAGAGCAAAATTTTTTATCTAATTTATTACATACTCTGTGATTAATTATTCTAAGTTAATCACATACATAATTTTTGCTGTTACAGTATTAAATATTTCAATTCAAATGAATCAATGCAGGGTTTTTCCTGGGTCAAAAATGGCCTTCGGTGGTGACAGACATGGTCATCCACACAAACAGTAAAAAGTGCCCTACCCACATGATCTGCGAGCCCGATACTGATAATAAAGTACCCGTCACTCTCACTGTAATTCTTTCTTGGGATTTTATAGCTTTGTAAGAGTAAAGTAGCATTTAGAAGTTATATTAACTAATAATATAATTTTCTACCATATACAATTGAACGCACCTAGCTAACAACAACTTGCTTTGTTCTGTTTTCAACTCACTCCAGTCTAAACTAACTGATTTTATAGGTAGGCCTAATTTACTACACATTGTCATTTAAATAACCTGAAAATATTGTGGATTATTAAGACTAATTTTACTAATCACTCTTTTTAAATGGGGTTAGCACACTTATGTTCTCATTTCAGAGTTGTTCGAGTAAATGATTCATTATAGACCGTGTGGACAGATCAGTTGTTGTCATGATTCATTAAAATGAATCTGTTCAAATGAGTCATTAGGTCGCGAATTGGACATTAGCGGACGTTGACGCGTTGCGTGCGAATCGCGACTGTTATTAGGACATCGCAAAAGATTTGTCAACACAGAAAACACTTCACCACTGAATAGGATTTTCCAGGTTTACTGAAAGTGTGGTTTATGTCAGCTGCACGTGCAGGGCGCCTGTCAGAGAAGATGGGGTGACGTTCTTTTGAGCACTATTCACACCCAACGGTTATTCAGGAAAAACATTCTCAGAATTCGCCTCGTGAAACATGGATTCGGTCTTACGAACTTTTATCATTGTGTCAGTTGATTTAGATTATTATGTATGAGGTAGAGAGAGTGCAAAGACGGTGCTTACTTTCTCGCGCGCACGAGGGAGGAGCTCTGCTCGTTCTGTCCATCAGCGCAACAGTCGTCTCCCTCCTTCATTTTACAGTCGACTGGTGGCTAGAACGGCTCCAGGTTCAAAGGTCAATACACAATGGATTAATCGGCGTTATTTTTTTACGCATTATTATTATTATTCTCAGATTAATTCATCGAAATTAACGCATTATTTTGATAGCCCTAGTTAACTGAACGTGAACAGTTGAGAAAGAAAATGCATGTGTAACAGTATAATGGATCCATGCGTCAGGTCTTAAAGTGACAGCATCCTAATATTCCAGCAACCAAATTATGAGATAATATTAAAAATATCTATATGTCAGTTTTCCCCCATGGTATTGATTATGGCCAGTGAAAATGCTGAGTGGCTAATGAGCAAAAAAGTTAGTCAAACCCTGAGTACAATGCACTTATAGTGTATTACAAAACACTTTCAGCTACTGAGGTGGGATAGGGACAGGTTTAGTGGCATGGGCGGCTTAAAAGGAAAGGGTCAACAACATAATTATAGCTGTAATTACAGAAAAAACCCTTTTACAAACTATTTGCACAGAAATTAGGCCAGTTTCATGAATGAGTCCATTTGTAAGTCAAAGTCCTTGTGTCACTCACCTTAATGAACTGTGATATCTGCCTCTCCATCAGTGTAGACTCTAAGTGAAGCTCATCTCTGTCCTCTGAGACAGTTTTGATCGTCATCTCAAGCTTCTGACTCCAGGCCATCAAGTGTCTGAGTTAATGCGTGTATTTCCACTGCAAAAGGTGAAAATCTTGTAATCACTCCCCTTAAGCCTGCAATTAGATCCCCACTTAGTCAGTGGCACTCTTATCGTTTGTCCTCCCATTTCGGAGCAGACACGCTCTGCCCTCTTTGTAAGCACCGGCCCATCGGCTAATGTCTATACATATAGAGGATGTTTCTGTGGCACAGCGGGGTCTCGGCCATCTTCAACCCGACACGCTACGCCGAGAAGGGCGGTGACGTCGCGCATGCTAATGTTTCGAGAAGGCCTCAGCCGCCGGGTTTGTCTCCCCCTCCTCGCGCCCCATATCGCTATCTTCCTCCATCTCCCAGAGCCCCCCTCCCCTCCTTTCCCGTGGTCAGAGAGGAAGCAGGTGGAGAGGTCAGAGCACTAATGAGATGCTCAGGGAGAGAACGACAGGAGTGTGCATGTGTAAATAATCTCTTAATTACAGGGAGATGCACATTGAATAGGAAACCCTTTGCTGCGATATCTTCATTTTCTTCCTTCAACCCCTCCACCCTACCTCAGCCATCCTCCGGTTTGCACCAGGTTCACAAAATCACAAAGAGCCATTTATGCAGACATTAAAGCAAACTCTGCAAGATTGCTGTATAAAAAGGTAATTTGCGATATTAAACTAGCTTTTATCTATATGCAAATTCCCCTCCCCACACACATTTAAATACTTATGCAGAGATTCAGAGGGGGGCTGTGTTTTTCTATGCAAGCACATAACTTAGTTAGGCTTGTGGTGGAAATGAGTGGCTATTTATTTATTTAATACTTACAATAGTTTATGTACTCCAATTAAAATTGTAAGCTGAACTATGAGATCTAACATGAAGATTATTGCAGACTATTATTTTTCACCGGGTTCATTTTTCGCCCAAGGGCTGTCCCAGAATCATGTCCGTATCGGGGGTTGAGCTCATTTTTAAGGTCTCCCTCCAGCTTGTCCATTGACATTGATAGTTCTAGCTCAAGTTTAGGACGTTATCGGATTCACTGTTGTCGAGAGCGACATTGAGAATGAAGGGGAAAGGCAATCGGAAATATCAAATAGAATTGTGGTCAGGTTATACAATGTCATTTTTTATTAAAGTTACCTGGCGAACTCATGTTCCTGGTGTCTCATTTATAGAATGTTGTCCTACATTTGACCTAAGATCATTTCTCAAATGTGCGTATGTGTGATTCAGAGAAAACAAATGTATGCATAAAAAACGTGCGTACGCCTCTCTTCCAGATGTGAAATCTATTACTGCATTATAGGCTATTTTATAGCTGAAATAATATACAAGTGTCGAACCAAAGCATGCATACTAAATAATTGAACTTTAATGTTGTGTAATTATGCCAACATGGTTTTATGATTATTATTGCTGCTTAGATGTCCAAACACCTGCAGTACTCTGACTGCCACAAGGAAAGCCTGACGTGGCGCTAAGCACTTTTCCACGTCAAAGACCATTATTATAAATCTGAACGCTGGTGTGAATTTTAGTGTACTCCAAGATCAAATCTGTGTGTACGCACATTTTATAAATGAGGCCCCTGGTCTTGGTGTGTATGTGATTCCAAAGAGAAAAACTTCTGCTTCTGTTCTTTGCTAAATATCCTAATCATTGTTAAAATGTATTCATTAGTTCAATTAACTCATTATTTCTGCCTTAAATGAATATATTGCTTAAAATAAGACATCGTTAGCTAACTGTGTGATTAATACATGGGTCATTGACGAATAAGTGTAAAAAACCTAGTATAGATATAATTAATTAAAAAACAAAATTAATTTTAGGTTTTATTAAGTGTTAACAATGAGATTATGTGGCTTTTATAATCAATTAACTCTGCTTTAGTCATTTTTTACAAGATGGACAAAATTTGTCACCAAAAAATGTCACTTTTGGATATACCGAATGACGATATTTTCAAACAATGTTAACAGGCTGATATCTAGCTAGCTAGCAAAAGGACAATCAAACATTTTATATAAATATACATTTTTAAATATTACAATATTTTCCATGTTTTATATCAGTTGTACCAAATGACCTGATGTTTTGGAACATGCGTATGAGCAAGGGAAAATATGAATTTTTCAAATAGTGAAGAGAAAGTTAGTTACTTTGCTTCACAACCATGTGGTCTGAATGATGTCACATCCTGTCACATGATATTGGTCCAAAATGGACCTTACGTACTTTGGATGTCATATCTTTGTTTTTTATTATTATTAAGAAATGACCCGTCACGTCTGTGACCCATATGTACATTTCTGAAAATACGTAATTTGGACACAGTTACCTCTGATAAAAAAATTACTCTAAATTGTAATGTTGACATGCATTTTCTGTAAAACTACTTTTATGTATTGTGGAAAGCGCTATACAAATAAACGTGAATTGAATTGAATCTTTCTCTGCTCTATTCTGTTATGCAACAGTTATTTTTTATGATTCAATCAATTCCCAATAACTAAAATTCCTCACTGTATATCTATAGTCTCTAGTGAAACTGAATATTTAAAGACGGTGCACTCCTATTAATTATGAATGGGGGTATGGCAATGTGCAATATGGTGGAATACGTCCAATCTTCTAAATAAAACAGCCAATCGCCAATGACTTTGTCACAATTTGAGCCTGATGAATCTTGGCTTTGTCATCCTGGAATATGGACATGATGTGTCTTCCTACATGGTTGTTTAAGAAATGAAAAGCTACACACTCCATCAGTTAGGGTTAAAAGAACTGTTATATATATATATGTATATCAATTACATATAAATTATCACTTGCCATTAATGCACAGTTGATAAGTTTCTACTATAATGAATTATAACAGTTGGATGTAAAGTTTCCACGTCCCACTGTGCCCTTCAGTGTTAATTAGCTGATATCAATGTGCAACGAGAACTTTCTTCTGCTTGTGTGGTGTAATTCAATAACCTCTTTGTTCTTTTTAAAGAGGCAATTCACGTAGGTAGTTCTGTAAATTTAGAGTCTTAAAACTAATTCTTGTTCAAATCCCCTCCAGACGTTAGTTTAAAACCTCCTGTATCTTTCCCATCTCCGTGTCCTGTAGTTTAATCATACAGCAGGTCCAGGAGGAAAACCTCTACAGATTTCTGTTATGAGTGGACACCAAAAACACAAATCACACAACCTTAAGCTTTCTCTGCAGAATTACATGTCTGAACACAAGAAGAGAGGAATCCTGTAGGTGCATAACTAAAACCCTTCCAGCACCGCAATTTACTAAGGGTCAATATGGGTCCAGACACAAAGCTGTGAATTTTCTTTTCTCATCTGTTTGACTTTAGTCCCGGTAGCAGAAAGCAGAAGCACTACTCTTGTTGCTCAAGGTAAAACGTCTGAGACAGACAACAGTCAGACTTAACACCCTATTACCATATACGAGTAAAGCTTCTAACTCTAAATATGCAGACATCACATCATGCCGTCTGTTTGCTCTTGGCAGGAGAGCAAGAGTTTGTTTTTGTTTCTTCAAAATCACGCCTGTTAGATAATACATAATGTGGTCTGGAATATTGGGGTCACTGATTCATATTTTATTCACCCTATATTTGACAGCAACACATAAACAAAAGTTGATCTCAGGAACAATCCTTCCCTTACAATAAAGGTCAATGTATTAACAATGTAGTAACTATACCAGGGAAAACACTATAATAATATACCATGGTATTTGAAGTATGGTACCTGCCATTGCATGTGAATAGGATAATCAAAGAGTACCATGGTATACATCAGAATCATGGTATTACTGGCTTAATAACTGTCAATAAAAGAAAACATTTTTTGGACCTTAGTTTCAGTTCAGTTTCATTCCAGTAATGTGAAGTAGAAACAATCAATAGATTTATATATAAATATAGGTGATATTAGGGGTTGTTTTCACTGTTCACATATGCACATCTTAAAGGATTAGTTCACTTCTGAATGAAAATTTCCTGGTAATTTTCTCACCCACATGTCATCCAAGATGTTCATGTTTTTCTTTCTTCAGTTGAAAAGAAATTAAGGTTTCTGAGGAAAACATTCCGGGTTTTTTCTCCATATATGAAGGTCCAAATTACAGTTTCAGTGCAGCTTCAAAGGGCTCTACACGATCCCAGATGAGGAAAAAGGGTCTTATCTAGCAAAACAATTGGTCATTTTCTAAAAAAAATTAAACTGTATATACTTTTTAACCACAAATGCTCGTCTTGCACTGCTCTGCGATCCGCGCGCATGACGTAATCGTGCTGGACATGTCATGCGATCCAGTGGAGCACCGATCCAGTGTCTAAAATGTGCAAAGATTAATGTAAACACCCTTTAAAAAAAAAAAAAAGTAACAACAATATCGGATGATTTTGAAGTTGGAGGAGAAAATAAAATGAAGTTTTTTGCCCTACTGCGGTACTTCCGCCTACATCACATGTGAACTTTCAACATAATGCGAACGTTTTCCTCAAAAACCTTTCTTTTCGAAATACATGAACATCTTGGATGACATGGGGGTGAGTAATATTATCAGGAAATTTTCATTCAGAAGTGAACTAACCTGATAACTTACTAACCCCCATGTCATCCAAGATGTTCATGTCTTTCTTTCATCAGTCGAAAAGAAATTAAGGTTTTTGAGGAAAACATTCCAGAATTTTTCTCCATATAGTGGATTTCAATGGCTACCAACAGGTTGAAGGTCCAAATGTCATTTTCAGTGCAGCTTCAAAGGGCTTTAAACGATACCAGACGAGGAATAAGGGTCTTATCTAGCGAAACAATCAGTCATTTTCGAAAAAAATACAACTGTATATGCTTTATAAACACAAAATATCGCCTTGAACGTACTTCCCGTTTCCGCATTCTTCAAAACGCTTACGCTGAATGTCCTATGCCTTCCCTATTCTACTTACGGAAAAAAGCAAAACTGGTGCCGCATTCATTCCGTAAGCAGAATAGGGAAGGCGTAGAACATTCAGCGTAAGCGTTTTGAAGAATGCGGAAACGGGAAGTACGTTCAAGGCGATATTTTGTGTTTATAAAGCATAAACGGTTGTATTTTTTTCGAAAATGACCAATCGTTTCGCTAGATAAGACCCTTATTCCTTCTCTGGTATTGTTTAAAGCCCTTTGAAGCTGCACTAAATCCACTATATGGAGAAAAATCCTGGAATGTTTTCCTCAAAAAACCTTAATTTCTTTTCGACTGATGAAAGAAAGACATGAACATCTTGGATGAAATGGGGGTGAGTAAATCATCAGGAAAAGTTTACTTAAAAGTGCACTAATCCTTTAATGTTTCCCCCCATTCACAGGTCACATACTTAAGGGTACATCTTCAACGCTGCAGCTAATAGGTGATTATGTTCATGATTCCTGCAAAGTGATTCATTTAATGAACAGATTATTGGCATGATGACATATGGCCGATGAGACTTGGCTTTCCTCTATGGACTCAGTCAGCATTGGAAATGACATCAATGCAGGAGCTGAGGTCACTTTTACTGATCTAATTTCCCTAAAGGATGCATTACTGAGCCAGCACAAGCTGAATGTCCTGCACGCTGAAGTTCCTCATGGCACTAGGGAACACATAAACAATATATTACAGTGGCTTCTTGAGTTGACATAAGGAACTTGTATATCGTATGTATACTGCAGCACACACACAATGTCCCCATTTGACTGGTTAGCTTCATTTGTTAGCCTGTGCTGCTAACTACATCATTATGCAAACAAAAAGCCTGTTTATCCATTGATGGCTAAGTAGGGTCTTGACAAAATTTAACTTTTTGCACGCTAGATATAAATCATAAAAATGTGATTTTGACATAAAATTGTGAAATAAGCAGTAATTTGTGGTCTGTCACATGGCGTTTGTGGTGAAAATATTTCCATAACCAACTAAACATGAAGCAGAGTTTGTGTACAGTATATGGTATCTTCCTCCAGGTATATTAAAACTCCTTGCACACAAGTGCCAGATCTCCAGTAAATCACTGGGGCATGACTCAGTCTATTTAAAGCCTCACTGGATAGGGGACAGTACATCTCCGAGAGCTTTATATTCTCCTGTGTATGTTTATTTGTCAGAAGAATAATAAGTCATATCTATAACTGGATCAATGGATTGGATGTTTAGATTACAGTGAATATTAGAGATATGAGATGTGTCTTATTGATTGTCTTATTCCCTAAAGAGACATATTTTCTCACTTACTATGTCAAGAACAAAAGTAAATGATAAACAGGTTGATACTTTATTAATACATAAAAATAAAGATTCTTTATAGTGGCTGCATCCACATTCATTGCTGTACAGTAAAATTAATTGCATACAGTACAACTGCACATTTTAGAGCTAATCAGCATCTTGACATGCCACTGTGAGGTGGAAGGATTATCTCAGCAAAGGAGAAGTGCTCACTAACACATATTTAGACAGATTTGTGAACAATATTTGAGAGAAATAGGCCTTTTGTGTAGAAAAAGTCTTAGATCTTTGAGTTCAGCTCATGAAAAATGGGGGCAAAAACAAAAGTGTTGCGTTTATAATTTTGTTCAGTGTATATTAATATGACTTCGATTGTGTTCATCAGAAAGAAGAAAGTCAAATACACCTAGGATGGCTTGAGGGTGAGTAAATCTTGGGGTGATCTTCACTTTAAAGTGAACTAATCCTTTAACTATAATAACCCTGGGTCATTTCACGCTTTTTTCTCCAAAAAATAAAAGACATCTACAATAGGAGTGTAACGATACAGCGATATGGATCGATGCATCGATCAAACGTCTAACGATACGATGCATCGATGCCACATTTATAATATCGACATGAGGTACCTTTATTTTGACACCCTTCACAACCTCACGTAACGTCCGCATTTCCGCCAAAGCGCGCATTTTCGTTTTCTCACCATACAGTCTGCCTGCGTGTCAGATTGCGAATGCGATGCAGCAAGAAAGCGTTTCTAGCAGAAAAGTTTGTGCCTGCTGTAGGACGCAAATCATGGGTTTGGAAACATTTTGTATTTCTAAAAGCAGATGGGCAGGCATAGAAGTCCCACGTTATTTGTAAACTTTGCCAGTTCCAGTTGAAATACTTGGGAAATACTATTACAAACTATTTTTACTATAAATACAATTTTTATTTATTTAAAAAAACCTGTAATTTTGTTTTTTTGTTGTTGTAAATGTCCAAATTGGGATAAAGGATGTGTAATAATAATAAAAAAAGAGATCAATAAAAAAGTTCATGTTATCAATTTTGGTTGTGGTTGTGAGTTAATAAAAATATAACTCATTGTATAAACCTGGCACATAATATCTAAATATCGATTAATCGATCAATTTGGCCCTGAATCGAATCGAATCGTATCGTGGAATTTTTTGAGGTATCGGCAAATATCGTATCGCTAGCTGACAGAATCGATATCATATCGTATCGTGATGAACTGTCCGATCTACACCCCTAATCTACAATAATATTACAAATACTTGTTGCTTGCAATGAGAATATATTGCTACTTTTGAATGGTTAATGAAAATTAAGATTATACTGACTGAATGGTGCAGTCACAACAACCACCAGCAGGGGATAACAGCTCATGCCAAACAGCCAAACTAGGATCCATTACATAAGACCGATGAATATTTTTGCAACTGAAGAAAACCAAAAACACCCTTACTGTAGACCAAGACTCAAAAAACAGAGGAAAGCAACTGCTGCAGACATAAGGAATTGTTGAATCCTGTACAAGTATTGATTGTTTCCAGCAGAAAGAGCCAGAGTGGAACTGGCACATATTCAGTTTGCTCCAGAGATCTAGAGATCTATGATACTCCGGGATTCTGGAAGCCCCTGCCGAGCGACTCCAGGCTCAGGGTTGTTTGCACACAGGGTAGGGAGGATAATCCCGAGAGTATTTTTCACCTCCTATAGGTTACGGATACAGCTCCCTGTGTCTCTCTCGATGCATCCAGCGGTGCAGACGGGATCACTGGAGTTAGTACGTGCTCCGAGTTTGAGGGTCATTGAATGCACAGCGGAGACCGTCTCCATCGGTCCACACAACATTGCGTTCCTCCCTGCGATGTGTCTTGCACTGATCTGTAATGGTACACGTCTCATTTATCTTTTACATGGACTGTCTACAACAGACACTCTTTTGCTTTAGCCAAGCTGTCAAAGTCCTGGAGTTACTAAATAAAACTGCACAGGATAATGAATGTATAACTAGATCTTTGTCTGTGCTAGTTATCTCCACAATGCCAGGGTGGTTGCTGCTGACTGGCCCAAAGAGTCAAAAGAGACCTTCAATTTAATTGAAAATCATGAAAGGGCGTAAACTTGAGGTCAGAAGCCCCTTGGGGGAAACTTCTGTCTAAGCAAATGTCATCTGATATTTGCAGAATATGTAAAACACATCTGATATCATTTTTATTTATTGTATTGTATTTTATTTTTGTATCTAATGTAAAATATTCAGTCAAGTATTTTATGTAAATACACTATAAAAAAGTAGGTTACCTGGTTCATTGAAATCAAAAATTTAAGTTAATACAATGAAAGTGATTGGTTTAATCAACAGAAACTCAAAATATTGTGTTATCTGACCCACATTCATTATTGAAGTTGCTTTGACAAAAAAAAAAAAAAAAATGTTAGAAACAAATACATCCGAATTGCACTATATCAGTCTATTAATTATAGCTATAATATTACATTAAATGATGAAAACTCCAGCATAACATAAAATAAAACAAAACATTTGTGACCATACAAATCTAAATGAATCAGTGAAGTTTAGATAAAGTCAAGATTAAAAAGAGCATAACCATTCAATAAATGTATGATTTAATGATGTCTTTTCCCCTTATATAGTATAATTAGTTGCTTAAATTATCAGGGAAATACTTGCAATCAATCTAACAACATGGATTCACTCTCACATTTAGCATCGCTTTTTCTTGCACTCTATTGGAAAGGTCCACCTGAGGCTAACAATAAAGTCTAATCTATGTCCATCCACCCCTCCACTCCCAGCCGACCCAAACTGCACCCATAAGCTTGTTTCGGCCTCTGCCGATACTCTGTCAAAAAGGTCCATTTGCTGTCTGAGGTAATCACTTCCATTAGCATTTATCAGCGTGTCCGTCCGGGGACCACTTTAGAGACATCTGCTTTCTCTAGCGCTCTAAAAGGCTGCCCGCTCCGCCCCGCAGGCCTCGCCGTGCGGACACCAGAGCGCCAGGGCTTTGCGCAACCATTAATTGATGTCTTTTAGGGTTTGCTAAGATATTAGCGGCTAAACCACCCTTTCTCCTGAAACAATCCTCCATTCCTGCTTCTTCCCTAAGGGTCGACTCGAGACTGAGGTGGGAGGGGTGTGGAAACCCGATTGCACTCCGGTATCACTCCAAACAGTATTCCCTTGGCCCGGCCACTCTCTTTGGGAAAAAAAAAACCAAGGCAATTGCCAAAATGTGGGAAATTCCAGAAGCATTTTAATGGAGCGTGGTGCCAAACCCTAGACAGGGACGGATGATGCCAGCTCTTATGAGGCTTGGTGGCACCGGGCACGTTTCCGAGCAGGGCCCACTGGCAGACTGGCAAAATTAAATTGCGGAATATAGGATGCCACTGACAACCTTCCAATGCCAGATGTCTTCTGCAGGACAGCTAAATGCCCTTCTCTATAAATGAAGAGTGATTTAGACCGGTTTTGCTTATAAATGTGTGTACATGTACTCTATAAAATAGAAATTCCAAAATAGCTCACATGCCATAGAACAGTGGTCACCAACCTTTTTAAGCCCAAGATCCCTGACCTCGACCTTTAGGAAAGACAAGATCTACTTGATAGAAAAAGACAGCCCAGATTGTATTTAGTATTTTTTTCGTGGCCAATTTAGATTCTGATTTATTTGTTTATTTTCACAAGCAAATTGGCCGATTCTCATACTGGTTGCAGATATTTATTATTATTATTATTATTATAAACAAAAATAGCCATTTCAAATTAGAGGGAACCACTGCTTTTTAATTACAATCCAAACAAAGATGCTATCACATTGCATGAGCAGTTTTTTTTTTTTTTGATTAATTGAGATTTAATTTCAAGATTTAAAGCAAAAACACAACGGTCTGACTTTACCTTTGTGAAATTATATGCTACACAAAAAAGCTTGAAACAAAAACAGCAGACTGAATGAGACGCAGATTCACTCTCTGACAGCAGGTGGCGCTTATGGAGCAGCAGTGATACAGTGTTTCCTTGGTTACCGCTGTGTAAACAGCTGAACTGCGCTAATAATTAGCTACTTTATTCGGAGGAAAATAAAATGCCATTACCATCGATTTTTTCCTTTTAGAGATGCATTCATATAACCCTTCACCCCTAATTCAATATTTATATTTTCTTCCTATATTTCGAGCATCGTGAACAGTAAGCTGCTCTGCCTGCTACAGAATTGTCTCCTCTTTGCGTCCGTCTTCAGCGTCTCTGGCCTCTTGTTTACGGCCGTTTACAGACTCGGACATGATGTGAGTTATCAGTGCCGGCCCTAGCCTCTTTGGCGCCCTAGGCAAGATTTTTTTTTTGCGCCCCCTTATATTGTGATTTATCCAAAGGGGGCGAATCTAGAAAATTATTTATAGGGTGGCAAAGGGGTGGCATGAGGTCTATGAGGGGTGGCAACACCAAAGCAAGCGCTCATGCATAGTTTTTGGAGATAGCCTTACATACACAATTGTGTTCACAAACATTGTATTACCAGAAATTATATATATACTGTTTTTAAATTGTTTTTTAAATTAATAAATAAAAAAATACACTATATGAAAAACTTCTAAATGAGTCTGAGCTTGTATCACTAAAGGAGATGAGCAGTTTTATTAAAATTACACAGGCTACTTCAATGGTTTAAATCACATTTTAGTGCAAGTTAAAGAGCAACAAAACAATTTTTGAGTTTCTGTTATTAACAGAGGTGGGAATGTGTGTGTTCACCCAGAACACCCTATCAACCACATACTCTAGCAACACCCCAGCAACTGCATAGCAAGAGCCTAGCAACCACCCAGAATCTCCTAGCAACCACCTAGCAACACTTTAGCAATCACCCAGAACATCTATAGTATTCTGGACTAACTGACCAAAGTTTTTACATTTTTTAAACAAGACTTAAAGTTGGGTTTATGACAAGCCAACATAAATTTGTCCTTCAAACTTTTCAGTCTCTATTGTTTTTCTTGATTGCTAATGCACAATTCATGAAACAATTCAACATTTTCTCACAACTAAACACAATATCAAAACTATACACCAACTTGCACAAACCTCAAACATCCAGGTCAAAATAAAATGTTTAAGTCAAAAACTTATTCTTGTCTGACAAAATCAAACTTTGGCATCAGATGACACACAAAACATAACAAATACACAGACTACTGCACTGCCTAGTGAACACTAGTGAGATCAAGTCATATAACATGGTAACAAAAATACCTCTTTTTCATTTTACTATTATAAATTGATCTTGCAGTAGATGAAAAGCATGAGAAAAATAAGTATGAACTTGGTATGCACCAAAATACAATATAGCTACTGTCAATTACAGTAAAAGTAAATTCAGCATCCTCTGCACATTTGGCTAAATTTCATTACAGTACAGTACTATAGCAGTGTATTGGTCTTCTGACACAAGACTATCCCTAGGCAATCATTTCTCTACGCTGCAACAAATACAGTATAGGCTACATATAACAAATGGCTACAAAGTGTGCTGTGTAAGTTTAAAACCCCTGTAAATTATTCATTCAGCTCTCTCAGATTTTGAATGGTGTGTCATCAGTTTTGCTACCTAATGTTGTCATTGTTAAACGTTTTGAGAAATGTGTCTGTTTTGATAACTGAATCACCTATAATGTGTTAGCAATCGAGAAAAGCTAAAATACGTTTAGATATTACCCCAACTCTGCTATTAGTTTCTGTGATCGGGATCTCCGTATTGATTTCATGTCATTGGTTCGTCGGATGGCAAAAATATCTTTATCCATGATGAAAGTGGAGCGGGCGGTTGCTGAATCAGCTCGCCAAAAAAAATACGAAAATCTCAGACATATTCGGATGGGACTACATTTCTCACAGGATTTCTAGCCGGGGAAGCAGTAATTTTCCGATTCACGTACAAATATGTGAAAAAAATCGTAAGTGAACTTGGCTGCGCTGTGTTTTTGACTCTCAAAGAATCGGTTCATAAGAGTCATTTGTTAATGAAGCACACTGGGCGCGCTGCGTGCGCGTGAAACCATCATGCACAGTTTATTGAAAGACGTGTTTTCTTGCCATTACTTTGCGTTACTCAATTTTTTTTAGTTATCATATTGAAGCGCCGCTCCAGTGCTTGAAACACTGCTTACATATTATATTCTATGATAATTTGGGGGTGGCAAAGCTTTTTCTTAGGGGGGCAGATGTCACCCCGTGCCACCCCGGTAGATCCGCCCCTGTCCACGCATCCGGCCTCTTTGGCGCCCCTAGCGAGATTGCGCCCTTAGCATTTGCCTATACTGCCTATATAACGGGCCGGCTCTGTGAGTTATTTACCTTTATCACTGTCCCAGTAGCTTCCGAAAATAACAGAAAATAAATACAAAAATGCAGTACAAAGACTGGAGAAATGTAATGTATTTTTGCACTCATATTTCTGTTGTTTTTTCACGAACTACTGGAACAGTGATAAAGATCGACCGGTCGATCGCGATCGACGGGTTGGCGACCACTGCCATAGAAGAACTATTTTGGGTTCTCCAAAGAACTTTTCAGTGAATGGTTCTTAAAACAACAATTTTTTTCAAGTGTGAAGAACCTTTTGTGCAAATGGATTTTGGATAGAACCACAGATGCCAATACAGTGTATAAGCAATGTTCCAAAACCTAGTAAGCATATTAAAATCTGAGAGCTTTCTGTCCCCCCATTGACAGCTGCGCAATTACCACTTTGACTCTTCAAAAAGTTCATAAATCCATATGAATCAAGCTGTTTAGTCCAAATTTTCTGAAGAGAAACCATCACTTTATATAATGAACAGATCAAATTTAACCATAGATCAGCGAACATAAAAAGAAACTCAACCGTACTTGCTTGACGTGCGAGAATGAACCTCATTGGTTTTTTTTGAAGCTCAAACTTGCTGTGTAACACAAGAATGAACCTCATTTGTTCTTGCACGTCAAGTGACAATGCTTGAGCTTCAGTTTACCATAACTGATGTGTGTGATGATGAATGTTTACATGTGAGTATAAGCCTATATTCAATCTGTTCATATAAAGCGAATGTGTCTCTTCAGAAAATTTGGACTAAACCACTCAATTCATATGGATTAGTTTTACGATCTCTTTATGAACTTTTTGAAGCGTCAAAGTGATAGTTGCATAGCTAGCTGTCAACAGAGGGACAGAAAGCATTCAGATTTCATTAAAATATCTTTATTTGTGTTTCAAAGATGAACGAAAATCTGATGACAATGATGACAGAATTTTCATTTTTGGGTGAACTAACCTTAATACTGGACTTAGTACTGATACCATCAATAAAAATAGTTCAGTCCAATCAAAAATAGACTATTTTACCCATAATTTGCGTGTGCTGTTTTATGCTTAGTGATGAATTGTGTCATTATTAGCAAAACTGCAACTTCAAACTTGAATTTCCTGTGTTGCGTGCAATGTTGGTGCCTATTGTTCAGTCACTTCAGGTTTCATCTTAGTTAGAATGCAATTCCTGTAAGGCTTTGGCAATAAAGAGAGTCTGAGGTAACTGCATACGCACTGTAAAACCGAACAGTGAAATTAATTCAATTAAATGAGTTTGTTTCACTCAAATAATAATGAAAGTTCATTGTACTTAATAGAAAAAAGTTGCATGAACTCAAAATTTCATTGTAGTAAGCTGAACTTAATATGATTGAGTTGAGCTGCAGCAGATTTCAAATTCCCAGCTTGCTTTGCATCAGAACATATAAATAACTGTTGAAATTAAGTGTTATTTTGTGTGTTTTTGCACGAGATTAACATATGGAGATATAAGTTAATGTTTAATGTTGTGTTATGATGGGATGCTGGTGACGACATTGCTAGTGAGAGACACCTGTGCACCACACTGGCCTTGATCCGCTTCCATGGCTCTCAGCCCCGCCCCACTTGTCACAAAAATTTTAAGTTATACCAACTTTAAAAAATGTGTTAGTTTACTTAAATGTTTTGAGGTAATACATTTCCTCAAATGTTTTGAGGATTCTGAACTTATCTGGTTTTACAGTGTGTAGTACACAAAATAAAATTAGTGTATAAACAATTTTGACTTTGTAATTGTGAAATTTACTAGTAATTTCTCAAAAATTTCTCAAAGAATCAGCAAGTAACACATTGAACTTTGAAGTAGAAAGACAGAAATAGCATTTTCTTGTAAAATGTACTCCAATAATCTTTGAAAAATCATTTTTTACAGACAGCAAAGCAGATCACTATTTTGGAGGATAATGATCCGTAACATTCACTAAATGCTGACAAATGCAGACAATGTTGGACATATATTTGTACTGTGCAATTTCTTCTCATGAAAAAGTAAATGGCTGAATTTATTTAATAAATTCTGATAAAACATTCAAATGATCTTAAAAGGTAACTATATTATTCTATTTATTCTTAAGATATTAATGTTGTATCGAGAGGATCGGTTTCTCACATAAAATATTGAAAAGTGCTTGGTGACAAGTGACTTTATTTAACAAGAAAATGAATGTGTATCACAGGCTTTGAAGCGGAAAACATGGACTGTTAGCAAATAGTTGTGTAGGAGAGCAGAACTATTTCTTCTTCCGCTCATCTGAACATGAACAGAAATGCTGAATGACAAGCAGTCAGTGTTCAGTCACAGCACTCATTCAAACAGTGAGAGCAAATAATGTTATCCACGCAGAAACATCATCTGGACTTATTATAATGCACTGTTTTAAAACAAACAACATAGAACTAACATGTATTTATAAATCCAAACTCTTACATTGAAATATTTTCTTTCAAATAAAAGCTGTTAAAGGTGCAATATGTAAGAATTTTGCAGTAAAATATCCAAAAACCATTTGTTCACTCGAGTACTTACAATATCCCAAATGTTTGCAACTATTTTTAAATCGTGAGAAAAATGCAATTTTAACCGAGGCTCTGGGACGTGTGAGGAGTCGCCTGTCAATTGCATCATACCTGCGTTAACCCTCAGTTCCCAGTTTTATTTTGTAGAAACCATGGAAACACCAAAGACGCTTTAATATTTACATGTTTTAATAGACAAGGGAACAACTGTTTTGATATATTTATAGACAGAAAACTAATTATTGTTATATAGCTCAACGTGTTTAGTCTTATTGTTTAAATCTAATTTTCTTGATTTTTTGCGAGTACCATGCTTTACCATGCCTCAGAGAAAAACACTATTTTGTGAAGTAGCTAACATAGCATAATCAGATGCAGCTAATCAGATGCAGCTTTATTTTTAGTAACAGTAATAACAGCATTTTCTCCATCATACAATGCGTTTTAAAATTTATTGCATGCCATTTATCAACACAAGCCATCCAGCATTTATTAATATGATTTTCTAAAATCGATCTAGCTTACTGGAGTGCAACAGTGTCTCACAGTAGCCACCGAGTGAACGAACAGAGTAACGCTATAACATCATTATCAACACACTCAAATGTATCTAATACGATAAACAGAGCTGCGTTACCTCATACTCATGACCGGAAAAGCGGAAGCGGCGCCGGCGACTGTGTCATAATAAAAGTTCCGCTGCTCGTGAGGCGTGTGTTGATCAATCGCTCCAGCTGCCTCGTTCAGCTCCACAACACTCGGTCCTGCTCTGCTTCATACTACAGTAACGTTGATAATCACATCCATGAACATGATTTCTTCCCGAGTCCTATACCGATTCTTTTCCACCGGCCGTTGAGGTGAAGACCACATGTCCCAAGATTCCGCGCTCAAACTTGGCGTCATCAAGCTACACCTTTGTTTTGAATAGGCCTCTAGCGACCTCTAGTGGACAGAAAATATTACATATTGCACCTTTAAAGGATTGATCATGTTCAATAATTGTTGTCAGTGAATGCAAAAACAGAAGTCTGATTATTTGCTGAGAAGGACTAAATGCTAAAAATTATGCCTGTCGGAAACAATGTCAAAGTAGCCTGGGTGCCAGCCCGAACCCCGCCCACAACATTTTTTGGACGGGAAGTTCGGTCTGGACTCGATCCATTGTGGAGTAATTATTCTCAGCTTCCAGAAGGCCGAGCCAATCAAATTGCCAGGGCGGGCTTTAATCGATGATGGACAGGCTATCTGCGGTTACGTAACCACTCACGTCATCAAAGAGCGCTTGGGTTGAATTGGTTTTCACCAACGATGACTGCAGCTGGAGAAGTAAGATGTTTAGATTCTGCTATCACGTCTGTAATAAAAGAAATCGACAGCACATTAATTTTAAAAGACGAACAAAGAACCGCAATCAAGGCATTTGTCGATGGGAAAGATGTGTTTGCCGTCCTTCCAACGGGATTTGGCAAAAGTTTAAGTACAAGTTCAACATACGGCACTTACTGCGTTGCTCTGATTGGTTGTAGGTCTATCCAATTGAGTGCAGAGTTTTTTTTTTTTTACTGGTTCGGTTAAGATACGCCCCATAATTCAAGTGCAATGGAGCAGTATCAGACTCACATTCTGCCTAGAATATGAGTATGACGAAGTCAGGCTAATGTCTAAGGGCTATATTACAAAAATCTTCTATTTAACAGTTATCAATATTAGTAACAATACTGACCTTGATGTTATAAAATACTGCCATTGGATTGAAAGGATTAGTTGAATCAACTAATACATTGTTATTCATTTACCCCAAAACCAGATATCCAAACCACATTTGATAACTCTTCTGGCGGTTGCCGTAAGCTTACAATGTTTAGATGCTCTGACAATACAGCGAGGAACGTCAGGCTAAAGGGAACACACACCATACTGTGTGCCGATCCCGTGAGGGCATCAACATGGCGAGAAAGTTAAGAACCACCAAACCGAGGGAGTGGAGAGACTTGCCAGAAAAGCAATTACAAATACTCGACAAGACAAGTGCAGCAGCATTCAGGAAACGTCTGTGGCAAATCTGCAGTAGACCTTACATGGCTTTAAAGAGATGTTAGGACCAAAAGATTCACTCTGATCAAAGCCTCGCCACACAGGAGAACACGGGACATGGTGCTGAGGCAATTCTCAACAGCGCTGTTCCTTCAAAGAGACATGACTGTGAGCGGGGTTGTCGAGCCTTTGTGAGATAACAAAAGGGACCAACCTTTGGTGGGCTAAAAATATCCTTCAGCCCACAAAACAATTACACTGATGGACCAAGGTGGCACAACCCCCAACCTCCCCGCTTCTCCTGCCTCGTGACATCCGTGTCAGAAGAGCAGAAAGGAAGAAGTTCAAAACAAAAACAGGATCTCCTACTGGCACAAGCGTGTTCTGAGACACTGGAAGAGCTTTACTTCATTTGAATGCTTAAGATTACAAAGCAAAATCAATTGAGAGATGCAAAAGGAGCCAAAGAAAGCTGTCTTTTTCTCAAGCGCAATCCTGATGTTATTTTGTTAATAGTTAATGGTTCTGTTTCTAAACTTAGCAATATTACTGCCTAGGCAGCTGCCTTCTAAAGGGTGTATTTTATGCGGCGATTAAACAACTGGATGTTATTTTCAAGAGTTAACCCTTTATAAGTTTTGCCAATCATTATTACATTTTCGTGTCTTTAGTGACCCAGATCTATATCTAACACTGCCACAATAGTTTAAAACTCTCCTGATATTTTAATAACGATTACAAAAGAAAAAAAATAAAGCATATTTTGTTACCTTTTGGAACTTGTAAGGGTTTGCTTCGAGCAGATGGTTTTTACTATCATCACCGTCATTGTCAGAGCTCATTTCCCCATGTACATTCAGCATCTGGCTCATATTCAAAATCTCAACCATATTCTCAAAACTAGCATTTTCAACGTCTTCGAAATCATTATTTTGATCGCTGACAGCTTCTTCAGCAGATCCACCATCAAGCGACAGTGACGCTAATATTTGATTGCGTTCAGTCCTTGCTCTGCAGTAAATTGCTGAGCCATTTCAAGTTTTGCTGATGATACTTGTGTGTTATTTGGTTTTACACCTGCACACTGCAATTATGAGTGAAACAACACATCATCGTTTTGTTTTAGACATTTCCCCCTTAAGGAATAAATGTGAACTGCACTTATTAAGTCATCAAAGATTCAATTGCTGTTGCACTGAATAAATACACTTACACTATTACATACCTCGGGTCGCTAGCGACCCTATATGTTTTTTTCCCCCAAAAACTATTTAAAAAATGTATAATCTTGTTATATTGTTTATAATGAGTAGATTAAGGAATACTAAAAAGATTAATGATAAATGAATGAGGGGGAGAGTAGTAAATGATGACCCAGGTCGATAAAGACCCGAGGTATGCGTTTAACCCCTTAACTGTCACATCTGCTAGCGGGACGCTTGACACTCTTTATTTATTGCCTTTTTTTCTATGACAAAATTAGTAATCATCATAAATTAGATATCATTCTAAAGCTAAAAACTCAAATTCATCCTGTGAAAACTGTTTTGAAAACATCACGTTACCATGGAAAAGCTACTTTAAAACCTTTTACCTGGCTCCTCCCCCTAGTAGGTGGTGTCATGTTACACATTATAAAATGAATTAACTATTTTATTTTTTTTCTAATTTTGACAAAACAAAATCTGAATCTGAAGGTTCCATTTTTGGTTTTGTGATAGAAGTGATATTGTGACAGAAATGTATTTAGTTGTGACAGGAAAACGCATCAAAAAATTTAATGGAATATGGTTGTCACCTGGTGGCTATTTTAGATATAGCGCCTAAACAAAACTTCAATTTTTGTGATATCAAATTCAAATTTGGAACACAACTTAGTTAGACATAAAATGTAAATGTAAAATATATATTTTGTATAAAATAAAAGTACATTTGCATTCACTTCAGTGTCTTCTTTAAAAAGAGACCAACCGTAGGTCTGTATTCCAAAGCATTCGTGAATTACATCCATTTAAGTAAACTAAAAAGGACTGATTTCTTATAGAATTAGAACAACACATTTTTACCAGCAATCTTTCGCATTCCTGATCACATTTTCAGCAGCTACGGCTAGTTATGCAGTCAACCATTAACATTAGCATTAGGAATGCCAACTTCGGTCAATAACCACTTGGCGACAAAATTGCTGTATGTGTGAATGGCTCTTGAGGCAACATCCTTACCAAAATAGAACCTCACAAGTGACACATTTGAAATCATAGGCAGAAAAACTGTTGATTAGGGTTGATTCAAATACAATTCGACATTAGTGATATGCTAAGCTAACAGTGTGATACTTTAACAAAGCATAGCACACAAGTGCTGGGTTAAATAATTGTAATTACATGACACTATTTGTAATGCAGAATGAAATATGTGTACATTTAAAAGAGCATTTCTATTGACTGACAATTTTAGTTGATTTATTTTTCATGGATCTTACTGAATTCTGTTGCATTCAACACTGCGTAGGTGAACAGCCTTCACTGCAAATAATGTAAGACCCAATCCTGCATTTTAGAAGGGAAGTAATGGATGTTTTGTTATGGACTGTAAATGTGATGCTTAAAAAAAGAGTGAAAGGACTTTTTAAGAAATATGAGGATTCTGAAATGAAAATACTTCAGGCTTGATAACAAGATACTTGAAAATGACAGAGATGGACACAGCATTTGTGGACACCTGCTTTGGAACATGTCAGATTCTCAATACATGTGAATCTAGTACATGCAATAAGCCACTGCAAATTTAAATAATTACGAAATCCCTCACAGACAGCAGTGCATTCATATGCAGAGAGGAAACATATGAATATATACAGTGTGTTTATTTGATGAAATGACTGACAGTGCTGTTTCCGTGCAAGTCTGCGAGGTTTGATTACGCGCTGAGACCAGCCAACAGGACAGAAAGTGATGTGCCTTTATTAAAACGCCGCCGCAGTCACTGAATGCATACAGATGCCATAATGTAATAGATAGCATCACACGTCGAGTAACAGAGCGGCAAGAAAGAGCGAAAGGGAGGGAGAGTAAAAATAAAGTCTGTCGGCTCAGTTCATGTCGCCGCGCTGGAATTTGCATGTTATCAGAGGCAAAATATCTCAATCAAAATGTCACCCGCCGCCTGCAGTCCTCGGCTGGGCTTTGATGGCGCAGAGGCCAATTTCTGTAAAGTGGAGCTCAATGCAAGGACTCTCCAAGGGACAGAACAACTTCCATCTTAGAATTTGATATGGAGAAAGAAGGAAGTCAGGGAATTGTGTGGCTTTGCTTGGGTTTGACGCACACCAACTCAGACAGTTAGCAAACAAATGTCAGAATTGAAAGATCAAACAGTGCCTTAGCTTATGCTGCCATTCTAGATGTATATGGCTTTGTTTTGAAATTATATTTGTCATTTTTGCCTATTTTAACGGAACAGTGCACCCCAAATTAAACATTCTGGGTGAAATGAACCATGTCTTTAGATTCAAACTTGAGATTCACCAACATGAACACCAGAGCTCAATGCTGCTTTTCAATTTTTCAAAAGCTTTCTAAAAACCTGACAGACTTTACCTATAATGTACAGAGAAAATGAAATTCCCACATTCACACACCAGTCAGGATATTTAGCACTTTCTCCAGACTACCTCTGTCTCCCTCATTACCAGAGTGTGAAAACGCCTGTATCTGTGATTAATTTAAACGCTTAAGCATTTCACTGGACCCAGATATTAAAGTAGCAGTTTAGAAAAAGTGCTAAAAACTTGCAACACTTGTATAACAGAATGATGAATTAGTCTAGCTGTGTCCATCTGTCTGTGTGAGTGGGTTTGTATAGCGCCCTCTGTTGAAACTCACTGGTATGACGCTCAAAGTTCACAGTGAAACGCACATGATGAGATCAAGTCCTGAATCAGCAGGACCAAATACCATCCTGTCCTTCCTTCTTAGGCTCTGTTCACTGGTATTTCCATCTCATCTCAGTGACCTTTACCTGTTAAGCTCTGGTATCAGAGTGTCCTCAAACACAAACAGACACACTCAATAGACTTACATAACCAGTCAAGCACACACACACACACACTCAAAACATCCAAAAGAAGCACACACATAAGTAAAACATCAGGTTTAAGGGGAAAAAATCATTATTAAACTATTTAAGTGATTGTTGTTTGACAGAGATGCTCAAATAGACTTCATTTCCAAAATAACATTTCTTAGATTCAAGCCAGGATGCTTGAAAAGCTGTCCATGTATCAGGACCAAGTGGCAACCTCCCCCAGTCTTTCGTGAAGCCAATATGGAAGTGACTGAAACTGCGATTCATCGATTGGCCGCTAGGGACAGGCTGCAAAAGGGAGCAGAATCTCATTGAGTCCCATGTTAAAAAGGCCAAGTTTATAGCAGAAAAAAACATGTTTACAGTCTGGTTCAAATTGTGGTTTCGGTCTATACTGCTAATTTTGCCCTTCATGACAACTCTGAGGGGGGTGAATTTTTTTTTTATAATTCATCCGTTTAAATTATATTAAGCCTTAAAGTTCTGCATAATTAAGGGCGTGGTCATGTAACCTCAGCAGCTAATTTCAGCCTCTGAATTTGGCATCTCAGCCGTATTTGTGTTTTTTTTCAATACAATTATAAAATATGGCTTGCTGCATTAATAGTCGAGACTGATGTGCGTCTGTGTAGATGTGCTCGTATGCGGAAGATAAACAAAACACACGTTCTTGGATCGTGGCATTGGCTAAAAGTTCCTGAGATTTACTACAATGACAATATAGCAGGAGGATATAAAACTCAGACAGCATTGCTTGGATATTATAACTAAAACTGCTGCACTATTTTGAAAAATTATACTGTGGACACTCATTTGTTTGTGAGATATATACGACAGTTTTACAACATAAACGCTGCTCAGATTGCATTATTTCTTGAAAAACGATGATGGAGAGCAGATCATTCAGAAGAAATGGGATGCAAACAATGGAAAATATATCAATATTTCATGGATTTGACGCTTTCGTGGACAGAAAGTACTGTTTTTTGTTTTGCAATGGACATTTTACCCACGGATTGGATTCATCTCGCGATCTCTATTCTATTATAAAGGTATGAAGTTCCGTTTGATTTTTCGTGTTTTTATTTGCACACCCCACACAAATTAATTACTGGTGTTGGAGCATCTATATCTTATTTAAAAATAAGTAGATTGACAGTAAACCTTTAGAACTTTCTAATGATATAGATTGTTATCTTTATTAATATTTTAGATAGTAAGATAGATAACTCCTGCTAACATGGTCACGTCGAGCTAGGCGGGCGTGGTTCCAGCAACCAGTCACATGGGCTACTACTACGTCCCGCCTCTTTGCCCATTTTCACTTATCCAGGAGTGACGTGCGGTGACGCGCTGCTAAGATGGCAGCGGCCTCATTTTCACTTCAAAACTGCTCTTCAGAACTCGATGGTTGACGTCACGGACACTACGTCCATATTTTTTTACAGTCTATGATCAGGACCCATTGACATCCACTAAATATGCCAGCCCACTTACATTCTGTAGCCTCAGAATTCCACAGAAAGTGAATTACTGCCATTCACAAATTCAGATCGATAGACAGAGTTAGATATAGACAAAGACAAGGATAAGAGACAGATAGATAGAGATAGACAGATTTAGAAATAGAAAGACAAACAGAAAGATAAAAGAGAAACAGACAGACAGATAGACAGACAGACAGACAGACAGACAGACAGACAGACAGACAGACAGACAGATAGACAGATAGATAGATAGATAGATAGATAGATAGATAGATAGATAGATAGATAGATAGATAGATGGATGGATGGATGGATGGATGGATGGATGGATGGATGGATGGATGGATGGATGGATGGATGGATGGATGGATAGATAGATAGATAGATAGATAGATAGATAGATAGATAGATAGATAGAAAAACAGAGAGATATACAAATATAGACAGACAGAAATACACAGACAGACAAACAGCAAGATAGACAGAAAGACAAACAAATAGATAAATAGACAGACAGACAGACAGACAGACAGACAGATAGATAGATAGATAGATAGATAGATAGATAGATAGATAGATAGATAGATAGATAGATAGATAGATAGATAGATAGATAGATAGATAGATGGATGGATGGATGGATGGATGGATGGATGGATGGATGGATGGATGGATGGATGGATGGATGGATAGATAGATAGATAGATAGATAGATAGATAGATAGATAGATAGATAGAAAAACAGAGAGATATACAAATATAGACAGACAGAAATACACAGACAGACAAACAGCAAGATAGACAGAAAGACAAACAAATAGATAAATAGACAGACAGACAGACAGACAGACAGACAGACAGACAGACAGACAGACAGACAGACAGACAGACAGACAGACAGACAGACAGACAGACAGATAGATAGATAGATAGATAGATAGATAGATAGATAGATAGATAGATAGATAGATAGATGGATGGATGGATGGATGGATGGATGGATGGATGGATGGATGGATGGATGGATGGATGGATGGATGGATGGATGGATAGATAGATAGATAGATAGATAGAAAAACAGAGAGATATACAAATATAGACAGACAGAAAGACAAACAAATAGATAAATAGACAGACAGATAGATAGATAGATAGATAGATAGATAGATAGATAGATAGATAGATAGATAGATAGATGGATGGATGGATGGATGGATGGATGGATGGATGGATGGATGGATGGATGGATGGATGGATGGATGGATGGATGGATGGATAGATAGATAGATAGATAGATAGATAGATAGATAGATAGAAAAACAGAGAGATATACAAATATAGACAGACAGAAAGACAAACAAATAGATAAATAGACAGACAGACAGATAGATAGATAGATAGATAGATAGATAGATAGATAGATAGATAGATAGATAGATAGATAGATAGATAGATAGATAGATAGATAGATAGATGTGTTTGTTTGTAAAATTCTTTGTCTTTAGAGAGGAAGGCCACCATAATTATAAAAGCAGTTTATACCCTGGGCCGTTCACTCCCTCTCTCCTGCCTTTATAGGGATCGCTTCTGTTCACACAGACACACACAGACACACACACACACACACACACACCAGAAATCAAATTGATTATTACACAGTACAGTGGATAATCTATTACTATCAATGTTCCGGGGACCGTGTCCTTTTGAAGCATAGCTAGAAATGCATTCTCAATCTCATACCCCACTCTTCATGCACAAGCACGGCACCACAAAGCAGCTTCACAATGCATGTCAAACTCCCGTTCTGACTGCAGCGTGCAAACGCCACACAACAGCCAAGTGGCTACAACAATAGCACACCAAACCAGCTGTTAGACTGTGTCACGATCAGAAAAACGGCCCAGACAACAATACGACCCGCCAGGATGTTGTGAGTCTTCATAACCTCAGCATTCAAGCCCTGTCGGTATGGGCGCAAAGCTCCAGACTCTGGCAGCTCTCTTTCTTGTTGATGACGTGATACGGGGCTGTTTTTAGATTTAGGGGAGGTGTGAGGCTGCCTCGCATCCATTAAAGAGAAGGTGCTGGGAACTCTAATTCATTTGTCACTTTAGCCTGGAAGTTCCAAATGTCAGACACCATGATTTCTCAGCACACATCCCTCCTGCTCAGTAAAGACAGAAGCGAGATATTGTATCGAACGACGGTTGGGAACAAATACAAAGCTCTGAGCTAATGTTTCTGTTTATTACAGCTGTCCTGATAAATGACTTCTGCCACTGAAGTTTCAGTCCGTCGCACAAGATCCCGCAGTAACACCAGACCTCACTCTTGCCATAATGTCCACTGACAGAGAAGACAAAAATGCTGAATTTATACTTCTTGAACATACAGAACTTGTTGCTTTAGGGTTGAAGTGCATTTACATCAATGCTTTTATCCGTAGCAACTTACACTGCATTCAAAGTATGCATTTTATTATTTCAGGCATTCCCTAGGAATCAAACCCATGACCCAGATGTTGCTAGCATCATGTTCTACTGTTTGAGCTACACAGGAATGCTAAAGAAGTGAAGAAAATGGTAAATAGGTGATTTTTTTTTTTTATTAAATATAGTAGAAAATCAGTCCACCCTGAACATTAATAGAGCCTAAACTGTGAAAATGTAGATCATTATGATGTTGACATCACCTAAGAAAATTAACATATGACCGCACGTGTGATATATGACTGCAGCATTCAGCAACTTGATGAACAAAAGTGTGAATTAGTACAGTCTGTAAATCATATTGTTTGTTTGTCTTAAAGGTATAGAAACAGAAATAGCCTATTTAAAATGATAGTCCACCAAAAAAATGGAAATTCTGTCATCATTTCAGACCTGCATGACTTTCTTTCTTCTTTGGAACATAAAAGAAGCTATTTTGAGAAAAGTCTTTTTCAATGGTACCCAAAACTGGTTGGTTACCATATTGGTTACAAATTGTTCATTTTGAATGACACCGTTAAATGGTCAAAAATCTATTTATTGATTTATTGGGGTAAAGTATAACCTGAGATATTTTTAATTGCGATATTTTCTTGACAATTAAGCATATTTCCCTGTAATTCTCATTACTTTAATATGAAAAGATATTAATATATAATATTATTTTTAAATAATGGTAGTACTTATATTACATTTAAGGATTAGGATTAGTTCACTTCAGAATTAAAATTTTCTGAAAATTTACTCACCTCCATGTCATCCAAGATGTTTATGTCTTTCTTTCTTCAGTTAAAAAGAAATTAAGGTTTTTGAGGAAAACATTCCAGGATTATATAGTGGACTTCAATGGGGACCAACGGGTTGAAGGTCTAAAGTTTCAATACAGCTTCAAAGGGCTCTACACGATCGCAGCCAAGGAATAAGGGTCTTGGCTGGCAAAACGATTGGTCATTTTCTAAAAAAATAAAATAAAAATGTATATACATTTTAACCGTAAATGCTCATCTTGCACTAGCTCTGCGATGTGCCACGCATGACGAATAATGTTGGAAAGATCACGTGATAACATAGGTGGAAGTACCGATCCAGTGTTTACAAAGCGAACGTGGAAAGACTAAGTCAAACGGTCTTTACAAAAAAAGGTAAAACAACGATGTTGGACGATTTTGAAGTTGAAGGACAAAATGAGAGTTTTTCGCTCTACTGCAGTACTTCCACCAACGTGTCACGCGTGACCTTTCCAATGTGATTACTAATGTGTGGCGCATCACAGAGCTAGTGCAAGACGAGCATTTGTGGTTAAAACGTAAATACATTTTTATTTTTTTTAGAAAATGACGATCGTTTCACTAGATAAGACCCTTATTCTTCATCTGGGATTGTGTAGAGAAAAATCCTGGAATGTTTTCCTCAAAAACCTTAATGTCTTTTTGACTGAAGAAAGAAAGACAAACATCTTGGATGATATGGGGGTGAGTAAATTATCAGGAAATTTTAATTCTTAAGTGAACTAATCCTTTAATGCTGCAAGTTATTGATGACAGTTATTGAGTTACTGTTTTATAGTAAAATCACATTATTGTAATGAGAATTTTGGGTTTAAAAGGCACAATATGTAATTTTCACCACTAGAGGTTGCTTATTTAAAGGTGCCGTAGAACGTCTTTTTAAAAGATGTAATATAAGTCTAAGGTGTCCCCTGAACGTGTCTGTGATGTTTCAGCTCAAAATACCCCATAGATTTTTTTTAACTGCCTATTTTGGGGCATCATTAAATATGAGCCGATTTAGGCTGCGGCCCCTTTAACTGCTCACGCTCCTGCCCACGGAGCTCGCGCTTGCCTTAAACAGCATAAACAAAGTTCACACAGCTAATATAACCCTCAAAATGGATCTTTACAAAGTGTTCGTCATGCAACATGTCTAATCGCGTAAGTATGGTATTTATTTGGATGTTTATATTGGATTCTGAATGAGTTTGATAGTGCTCCGTGGCTAAAGCTAACATTACACACTGTTGGAGAGATTTATAAAGAATGAAGTTGTGTTTATGAATTATACAGACTGCAAGTGTTTAAAAAATAAAAATAACGACAGTCTTGTCTCCGTGAATACAGTAAGAAACGATGGTAACTTTAACCACATTTATCAGTACATTACAAGCATTTAGAAAGACAGTTTACAAATATCACTAAAAATATCATGTTATCATGGATCATATCAGTTATTATCACTGCCATTTTTCACTGTTGTTCTTGTTTGCTTACCTAGTCTGATGATTCAGCTGTGCACATCTAGACGTTCTGCCCTTGTCTAATGCTTGAACATGAGCTGGCATATGCAAATATTGGGGGCGTACATATTAATGATCCCGACTGTTACGTAACAGTCGGTGTTATGTTGAGATTCGCCTGTTCTTCGGAGGTCTTTTAAACAAATGAGATTTATATAAGGAGGAGGAAACAATGGAGTTTGAGACTCACTGTATGTATTTCCATGTACTGAACTCTTGTTATTCAACTATGCCAAGATGAATTCAATTTTTAATTCTAGGGCACCTTTAAAACAAAGGTGTAGCTTGATGATGCCGTGAATGAGCGTGGAATCATGGGAGTTGTCGTCTTCACATCCACAGCCGATGGAAAGGAATCCAACGGACTTGGGCAGAAATCATGTTCATGGATGAGCTAATGTATTAAAGTTTTATTAACGTTACTGTTGAATGAAGCAGGGCGAGCCGAGAGCTGTGGGAGCGGAACGAGGCCGCTGGAGCAAATGCTAATGAAAGACACCTGCGATACACACCGATCTCGAGTCCAGTGAAGCTTTTATTATTTTTATGCTGCAGTCGGCCGCTTCCAGTGCTGTTTTATATGGTTCAAACAATCATACTAAATATATTTGAGTGTGCTGAAAGTTATGTTATAACATTACACTTTTCATTCGCTCTGCTGCTGCTATGAGAGACTTCAAGTCCTGGAAATTGAGGGTAGAGTGGATATAACATCATTGGCTGGGCGATGGAATGACACGGTCCGTGTCCTGGTTAAAATAGCTGATTTCTCTGGATTTAAACATTGTTGGAAACATTTGTTCTAGTGGTTTTTGGATATTTTGATCTAAAAATCTTACATATTGTGCCTTTAACTGTCATTAAAATAATGTTATAATGTAGTATGCTTTCTTTTGATATTAAACTCTCAGATGGTCAAAGGGTCATGGAGAACTGAATAAAGACTTCGACTAACATAGATTTTTAGGGAAAAGTGCATGTAAATACAGAACACTGACACACACACACAGGCATTGCACGAGTCTTTTAAATGTTGAAATGTGAAGCAGTCTAGTGGATCATCATTTAAATTCCACTCTGGTTCTTGGCTCAAATCCAGACGTTAGACAATGGATTGAAATTAAAGCCAAAGCTAATTGGAAAACATGCGTGACAAAAACCTCACGGTTAGCCATGTTCAAGCTGCGTGACCCTCACTCGCCAAAGAGTGGATACAGATGTGACCCGAACAGAAGAGCAATGTTTTTCAGAACATCATTAACATTAATGGAGGTACAATCAATCAAAGAAGATTTTAATCTCAAATTGTTTAATATTCCATTCACCTGAACACTTCAAACTACATTTCTGTGGCTGCCTGTGAATCCTGATAAGTTGGCTGCATTTCTACGCTTCCTTGCGTAGTCGGCAGAATGCATTAATTAATACATTTGTTTGCGACAAGCACAATTATGCTGTTGTTCAGTGTGTACTTTAACAAGCAGAAAGGACTTTTTAGAAAAGTCTGGCTGCTGAAGTGAGCGTTAAGGCCAGCACCCTCGTCATCTCCGCAAAGGAGACACGTCAGCACACCCCCACACGCTGCCGCCGGCTTAATACGGCACTGATGATCGTTTGCACTGGCCTCGAGTTCACACCACTGGTGCGAGATTGATGCCATGTTGATTTTTAATGATGTGCGCTACGACACAAGCGGAGAAGGGGGGTGCGCCATGCATCCTGCACTGCGACCATGCAAAATGTCATTCTAATTATCTCACCAGCCAGCCAATGAGGAAGTAAACATTTACACTAACCTGTAACCCCTGAAGCCGAGACTCGGAGCCCGCTTTCAGAGTGGAACCCGATTTATTGGCAGACTCTGATCTGCCCGGCGACTAATCAAACCAGCCGGCAGCGTTTGGCTTCCATCCGTCTGTAAACAACACAGACTACGTGACATCTACATAACAAATATGAACTCTCACCCTCATAGGTGAACGCATGGGACCTCAATTATTCCAGTCTCCTTCAAATGTTTTTCGCGTGTTGCCGATCTGCAGATTGCCCTCATTAACCCAAACCGTTATTATAGTATTAATACAGTACATAAGGGAATTGCTTAACAGTGCTAGTCAAATAAGATTGACAACAAGGCTTTTTATTAATATGCAAGTCCATAAGTGGGCAATTACAGATAAGTACATATTACAATACGTAAGTAGGCTTACAGATAAGTATACATTATTAGGCAAAAAATTTGATAATTAGATCAGTGGTATGAAACATATTCAGATAAATCAATGTAAAAACCTGAATGTTTTTGGTCACACTTTAACCCGATATATATATATATTATATATATATATATATATATATATATATATATATATATATATATATATATATATATATATATATATATATATATATAGAGTGTATATGTATAGTGTATAGTTCAAATCGATTAATTTCAAATCGATTAATCGCAATGAATCTCATCTAACATAAGTTTGTAAATATACAGTGTGTGTGTATGTATATATATATATACACACACATACACACACATTATATTTACCAACTTTTGTTAGATGCGATTAATCTTGATTAAATATATATATATATATATATATATATATATATATATATATATATATATATATATATATATATATATAGTGCTGTCAAATCGATTAATCGTGATTAATCGCATCTAACAAAAGTTTGTGAATATAATGTGTGTGTGTATATATATATATATATATATATATATATATATATATATATATATATATATATATATATATAAACACACACACATTCTGTCAAATCGATTAATCATGATTAATCGCAACTAACCTAAAAGTTTGTAAATATACAGTATGTATATTTACAAACTTTTAGGTTAGTTGCGATTAATCATGATTAATCGATTTGACAGCACTATATATATATATATATATATATATATATATATATATATATATATATATATATATATATATATATATATATATATATATATATATATATTGCTGAAATATGACCCAGTATTGACCCAGTGCTCAGCTATCCTGACCAGCCATCACCATGTTTGATCGTCTGTAGGGAGCAAGCGAGGTGCTTGTATGTGCAGTATGGACGGGCCCTGTATTTGTTGAGATAGAGGTGGTCAGACTTGACCTTTTGGGTCCAAGATGAATAACAGCTAGTCTTCATCTCTAATGTCTGGAAATAGTCATAGATGACCTTTACTTAAATGTTCGGTATATTTCTAGGGTTGACCGGCTCTCTAAATGACCCTATCCAGATGGCTAATGCAATCAAATTCAACCACATTTGTTATTAAGGGTTAAAGGGACATTAATGTCAATTAGAAATAAAAGTGGTTAACTAATACTTTGTGTGTAGTTTTAGAGGTATGCAGGCTTTTTGTATACAATATAGCATGTATAACATCAAACAAACCTTTTCTAATCATCATATATTTTGGAAAACAACGTCGAGTGTGATTCCGTGCCAAACCATCCACCATTCAATTAAAATCCATTCATTTCCTCATTTCCCATCACCACCTCTTGTATATGTGATTGCATTCTGTTGTGGATGTAGTGGACGATCCATCATTGTGGCTCTTGTTAAAGGATACAGCGTTCAGGCAGAGCACAGTCTTCCCACATCTGCATAAACAGCCATTATTCCCACTGCTCTGATTCATTCCCATCAGCCCTCAGAGAAAGAGAGACAGGAACTTCACCTCGACAAATTGCCTTGCTATTGTTTCAAAATAACACCACGCTTTACACCCCCTAAGATTATTTCTAGATAATTGGCTCCTGAAAATAAGGCAATTATTATTTTTTTTAAATCTAATTATTTGCTCCCCCTCCCTACCCCACAACAAAGTTAATTCTTCACATTGCAATTACGAGGTAAATTCGATGCTGTGATGTAGGCATTTTTATCTTTGTGGTCTCGTATTTCTCTCAGCACACGGGCTCCACGACTTGAGGGAGGCCGCGCTTTGGCACGTAAGGCGTTGTCCTGGCAACCATCTTGATGCAGTCGATGATGGGGCAGACGCTGAGGCAGAGAGTGCAGCCGGTGCAGCTGTCCTGAATCGCGGGGAGATGAGTCTCAGGGTCAAACACAATGGCCTGCCAGACACAGAGACATTAGAATCATTATATCCTCACCAGGGGCGACAACCTGCTACGGCTGGACGTCACACAATACAAATGCAACAAAGACTGCGTGCTGTCCATACACAGAATGACACAGATGTGTGAAACCTGTCTAGAACATGTTATGTGGGTCATATTTCACACATTTTCCAAAATCAAAATAAGAAAAAATATGAGCCATTTCAGGGTTTTAGGGTTAAATTCTCATTATTGTATTTAAAAAAAAAAAAAAAAAAAAAATGTTGGCAATATTTTCAGAATCTGCCTTTTAATTTATTAAATGTATGCACATTGATATACATAGTATTACATATAATATTGAGATTAGGCCTACAATACAAAACACAAATATATATATAAAAGTATTTATACAGTATTTATATAGTATAGTATTTAATATCTGCTTTAATTTTTTAAGCTGGTTTAAAAATGATAATGATTAATAATAATAATAATTTATTAATTTTATTAATTTATTAATATTTTTTTTTACTGTAAACTGTCTATAATATAATATAATATACTGTAATATAATGACAAAATTCTGAATAATTTATACATCATGATAATATTTGTAGTATCTGCCTTTTATTTTTTTACCAGCTGGTTTAAAAATGATGATGATTAATATTATTAATAATAATAAATTTAATTATTTCAATATTATTTAATATTATTTATTTACTGTAATATAGTACAAAAAAACAATACAATATAATAGACAAAATTGTAAAATATTTTTACATTGTGATAATATTTGTAATATCTGCTTTATAACTTTTTAAGCTGATTTAAAAATGATTAATAATAATTATAATAATAATGATAATAATAACAACAGCAACAACAACAATAAATGTAATTATTTTAAGTTTTTAATTATTTGTAATTCATTTTTACTGTAATACAGTACAAATAAATATATAATATAATATAATATAATATGACAAAATTTTGAAGAATTTATACATAATGATAATATTTATAGTATAAATTTTTTCCCAGCTGGTTTAAAAATGATGATGATTAATAATAACAACAATAACAACAACAATAATAACAGCAACAATAATAATAAATGTAATTATTTCATTATTATTTTTACTGTAATACAGTACAAAAAACAATATAATATAATTGACAAAATTCTGAAGTATTTATGCATAATTATAATATTTATAGTATATGCCTTTTTAATTTTTTAAGCTGATTTTAAAATGATGATTAATAATAATAACAATGACAGCAACAATAATATAATGTAATTATTATTTTTACTGAAATACAGTACAAAACTATATTAAAGTAATGAACGTGAAGCGATATTAGATTTCTTTCTTTAAAAAACAAACAAACAAACAAAAAAAGTTAATTACCCTGAAAAATAGATTACAGACAGTAATGAGAATGTGTGTAGTTGTCATGAAATCTTAAAAAAAAAAATCTTAGATGGGCTTAAAATAGGCTTCATTTCCTTTATGTAACATACAACTTTTTATTAATTTTTGCTCAATATTGTGGTGAAACGTGAATACACTACGGAGCAGAGGAAGGAACGCCCATCAATCTAAACTGTTAAAACAATCAGTAAAATATTGTGTTTGTACGACAGGAAGATTAGACATTATTTTGGCAGGTGAAATCGAGTACGGGCTCCTTTTCAAACATAACCGGATTGCTGCTAGCACGTCAGAGTGCTGTTTTGTATTGCTTGATGGGCCACCTATTTGATCGTGACACATTATGTTGACGAATGCTCCTCTATATTAGAAAGCATTAATAATGTGTAATTCCTCTTAGAGATCCACTCACAGACAATGAGCGTCACTGTGAACAATTACTGCTTTGATAAAACCCGCACTCTACTTCATCAATACCCTTATGATAAATTGCAAGGGACATTTATTTAACAGGAGAGGGTGAGATGAATACTTTAATAAAACTGTCAGAGCCATCCCACTTGCCGTACTTCTGCAGGCTGAAGCACAAGGGGACATCACTGTTTTCAGCGCTAATATTCATTAGAGTCTCTAAAGGGAAAATCATGTGCGATAATGAGCCATCTTTAGCCTGCCAGTAAGAGGCGCCATAGCAGCACTTGTTTTTTTGTTTTTTAATGGCTTTTTTGACACTTTTTAGGCACTTTTTTATGTCAGGGTAGATATTATTATATTGGTATATTGGTATTCGCCAGCTGATATGACCCTGTAGCCCAAGACTGGTCGCCCACTGAAGCTAAGCAGAGTTGGGCCTGGTCAGTACCTGGATGGGAGACCTCCTGGGAAAGCTAAGTTGCTGCTGGAAGAGGTGTTAGTGAGGCCAGCAGGGGGCGCTCACCAGGTGGTGTGGGTCCTAACGCCCCAATATAGTAATAGGGACACTTTACCTGCATCCTTCAGATGAGAAGTTAAAGCGAGGTCCTGACTCTCTGTGGTCATTAAAAATCCCAGGATGTCCTTGTGGGAAAAAAAAGTAGGGGTGTAACCCTGGCATCCTGGCCAAATTTGCCCATTGGCCTCTATCCATCATCAAGGCCTCCTAATCATCTCCATATATACTGATTGGATTTCTTCACTCCATCTCCTTTCCACCAATAAGCTGGTGTGTGGTGGGCATTCTGACGCAATATGGCTGTCGTTGCATCATCCAGGTGAATGCTTCACACTAGTGGTGGTCGAGGAGCTTCCTCCTTCCATATGTAAAGCACTTTGAGTGCCGAGAAAAGTGCTTTGTAACAAATTATTTTAGTTTGGTATTTATAGTTACATTGGTTTAAGTAGTGATTTCAGTATATTTGAAGTCATACAGAATGTTAAGCATGCTAGGCCACATTTTTGCCCATTCTATGGTCTATTTTCATTGTTTTTGCAAATGAAAACCTCATTCTGTTAGCTAGAGATGAAAAAGTGCTAGCTGCTGAGAGCAGGACATGGTTCTTTTTTAGTTTATAACCCTACTAGCTGAAGTCTTGGAGCCCTGGAATGGCCAGGAGCTGTAATTTTACAGCCAGAGGCTGGAGCTATCGCTTTGTGTGGGAACAAACAGGCGGTATGTGTGTGTTTCTGTGTGGGTGGGTGGGTGGACGGAGGGAGGTGCGCACCTGGTATCCAGCATCGTTACAGGTCATGTAACACTTCCCACAGTTAATGCACATCTCCGGATCGATCAGAGCCTGCACTTGCTCCTGAATGTTTAGCTCTTGATAGGCACCGATGTGTTTCAGAGCTTTGGCTATCACATCCTGAGCACAAAAACACAAACATATGGGAACTTTGGACCAAAGATCAAAGGTCGGAAAATGTTTCTGAGCTTCAACGATACACAAGCAAGTGTATATTTTAAGCTAACTCACTTTAACTCTTGGCACAGGACCCTTGGGAGTGTAAAGTCTCGTTCCTTCAGTGGAAACTGTGTCGTCACTGTAGCCTTTCAGTTTCTTTTTGTGGTTCGCAATCACCTCCTTCTTTTCCTGCAGGTACGGTCCAAAACTGGGCAGACTCTATGGGGAACAAGAACCAAACATAAAGAATTGTAGCCAAATTGTAACATCTCAGCCATTTTTGTTATTGTTAAAGGGTTAGCTCACCCAAAAATGAAAGTTCTGTCATTTATTATTCATCCTCATGTCGTTCCACACCCATAAGACCTTCTTTCATCTTCAGAACACAAATGTAGTTATTTTTGATAAAATCCAATGGCTCAGTGCCAAAGTCACGTGATTTCAGTAAACGAAAGAATAATAGTAGTTAATAGTCTCTTATTGTCCTGTTTAGCTGAGCCAATAAGAGACTATTAACTACTATCAATCTTTTTAATTATATGCCTACTAATGTCTAATTAAAATGTCCACAAATATATAAAACTAATCAGATATAAGGCAAAACCTATTGACTTTGGCAATGTGATACATGCTCCGAACCACTGATTCAAAACAAAAGCTTCGAAGTTTCATGAAGCAGTGTTTTGAAATCACCCATCACTAGATATTGTTGAATAAAGTCACTATTTTGTTTTTTTGGTGCATAAAAAGTATTTTCGTCGCTTCATAATATTGATTGAACCACTGTAGTCACATAAACTTTTTTAAATATGTCTTTAGTAGATTTCTGAGCATCTGAAAGTGTTAATTATCTTGCTGGCAAAGGAGGCCTCACTGAGCCATCAGATTTTATCAAAAATAGCTTAATTTGTGTTCCGAAGATGAACGAAGGTATGAAACGACATGAGGGTGAGTAATTAATTTTTGTCATTAATATTTTGACAATTCATTTTTGGGTGAACTAACCCTTTAACTAAAACTAAAATTGTTTCAGGTAATTTAATTAAAGCTGGAATAAAATAAAACAAATATTAGATGAAAAATGTAACATTTAATAAAAACTAGGAAAAAAAATTAAAAAATAAAAAATGCTGGGTTGGCATAAGTTAATACATATATTTAAAAAATTAAAACAAAATACAAAATTAAAATTAAAATATACAAATAAAACCTAATTCAAAATATTAATAAACACTAGACATCCACGATGCTAACTTTTTTCAGCCGATATCCGATTATTCAGAATGATATCTGCCAATACCGATTTGATTTTCTTGAGGAAAAAAAAAAATCTCCCAAAATGAATGCTTTAAACCACAGAGTTTTCACTTGGTACTTTACTACAATATTAGAGGTTAAAATTACCAACAGAGCCCAAATGATTACATTCAACTGTTATTCATTTATAGATATAGGCTAATAATTACACTCAAGTAAAAAATGAAACAACTCAGTTACACATAAGGTAGTTTTCTGCCTCCTTTTGATTGACAGGATATAATCGTTCCTGATCATCGGCTGTTTTTATATAATTGGCCAATAGTGAAAATAATTGGTTTTATCAGCCGATACCAATTATTGGCCGCTACATCGGTACATCCTTAATAAATACTATAGGCCTAATAGTAAAATACTTTACCCCAAGAACCAGTATTAATTTAGTATTATTTATTGAGTTCACTAAAGGAATTATGTTAATCAGGTAAAAACATAACTAACTAGTGGTATACTTTGTGTCCCATGTTCATCTCTGGACATTTGTTACACTATATGCTCTCCAAAAACAGATGCCTGATATCGTTTGATGATTTAGTTGAGTTTTCTTTGAGGTAACCAATTATATTTCCTGTCAAACTCAATTACGTTGAATTGTGAAGCACGCTCTTCCTTTCATGCAGTGCCATGTGTTCTCCTTTAAGATGCTCTCACCAAGGAGACCGGTATTTACGCTTACTAGTGATTACTGATTCACTGGGCTTCAGATGCCATGTGTGCCAAAGCATCAGCGCTGCATCCCTCATTAGACCATCAGAGAAGTACACACGCTCACAGGAGAGGAAAACAAAAGCATTAAAGACACACGCTGCTCCCTTTTGAGGAGTGGCTACTCTTTTTCATCCTTGAAAATTAATGAGATCCCTTCTGTCAACATACAGCGGTTTAGAGTCTAATCTGCTCCGGGCTTAACCGCTTTCATTCCATGTGGAGGTGAGACTTCAGGTTTGTGGCGTTTTGCACGAGGCAGTGTTTTAATGTTAAAAGAAAGAAAACTTATTGGCAAGCACGCACGATCAATATTACATTTGCGGTCCCAGAAGCAGCTGCGCGCGTTGTCAAAATCGCTTGTGCATAAAAAGTAAAATGAAAACTGATGTAGGTCACGCAGAATGATTTCTGAGAGATTATTGTCCTTGGTTTACCACTTTTGTATCTTTTGAAGGCCCTGTACTGTAAAATCATGCAATATATTTGCAAAAATATTCATTTGCCATTCAGGCTTAAGACATTACCGTGGCGGCGAACGGGGATTGCTGGCTCGCTCGGAATTGTGGGTGGAAGATTCTCCCGTTGATGGATCCGGCAGGAGTGTGTCGACAGGAAACATGATCTCGGCCACTTCACACTCTCTCAGTGAGCTTCTCATATAGAACCTGGGCGGCTTCACTTATTTAATTTTCCAAGCCAATTCTCACCATGCTAAAAAATACAGTTCTTAACAGCTTTCTGGAAGATGGTAGTTGAATTTTTGCTGGTCTACCAGTTCTATCCATAGGATTCCTACTCATTTGGCGACTCTATATCAGTGGATATTCAGGGCTTAGCCCAGACCTCTATGGATACATATGGAGAAATCTTTTGATTAAATACTGTAAAATAAATCCTGAAAAGTTACATTTGCAATGCATCATTTTTATGAAGTATGAAACTTTAAATTTTACTGGAGATAAAACTAAACAGCTCCCACTAACTGACTTAAGGCCCGTTCACACCAACAAACAATAATGGTCTCTTTATTGTAAGCTCACACGCTGCAGTTTCAAAGTGTGTACAACATGTTTTTGCTGTTCTTGTTGCATTTACATGGCTTTAACCAGCAGATGTCCTCAGCATGCTATGTTTCAAGTGAATAGCTAGTGTAATCAATATAATCTAACGGTGACGAAGTCAATATAGTGGAATAAAAATGCCTAGTCTCTTTCGCTGCAATGATGTTGAAACTAGCTTTGAATACCTGAGGTAATGTTATGTTAAGCTGTTTGCTAGACTGGCATAATGATCTCTTCATTAATACTTCCCACCATTTATTCCGAGGTTATTTCCATATATCCTTTTTCTTTAAAGTATCCTTGAAAAGGGGGTTTGACTTGTTTTTCTGGACCTCAGTGATTAACTTCTCCGCAATGTCATCTGCCATTTTAAATGTGTGAGCCCTTAAATTAGAATGGATTCTGATTGGCTGTCAGTATTTTATCATTTATCATTTTATCAACAGCTGGAAAAAAATTGTGTCTGAAAGTGATCACAACGATATAAATTCTCTATATCGTTATTATCTTTATAGCTGTGGTGTGGACTCTTACTATTCTTTTATATTTAGAATGATTTTTAGAACTATATCTTTATCGTTATTCCTGTCATCACAACTAATATGACATTATTATATTATATGATATGGTCTTGGCGGAATAAATATACTACGCCGCTGCTGCAGATCAAGTACGGGACTTGCTACTGCCAATACATACACGACACACTGCTGTGAGCAAGACAGACATGCCGCTGCCGTACAATAGCATATATATATTTCCCGTAGCAGATCTATACAGGTGGAACTGGGGAAGGTGTAGGGTTTCTGAAAGTGCACTGCAAACGCTGACCAAGTATTTGAAAGTTGAGCTCTCACCAAGGCTCTTCTCCCCCGATAGCTCAGTTTGGCCGGATACCAGCCCTAGGAAGGGTTCTGGTCGTCCCAAATGTCTTCCATTTAAGGATTATGGAGGCCACTGTGCTCTTAGAAACATTAAGTGCAGCAGAAATTTTTTTGTAACCTTGGCCAGATCTGTGCCTTGCCACAATTCTGTCTCTGAGCTCTTCAGGCAGTTCCTTTGACCTCATGATTCTCATTTGCTCTGACATGCACTGTGAGCTGTAAGGTCTTATATAGACAGGTGTGTGGCTTTCCTAATCAAGTCCAATCAGTATAATCAAACACAGCTGGACTCAAATGAAGGTGTAGAACCATCTCAAGGATCAGAAGAAATGGACAGCACCTGAGTTAAATATATGAGTGTTACAGCAAAGGGTCTGAATACTTAGGACCATGTGATATTTCAGTTTTTCTTTTTTAATAAATCTGCAAAAAATGTCAACAATTCTGTGTTTTTCTGTCAATATGTGGTGCTGTGTGTACATTAATGAGGAAAAGAATGAACCTAAATGATTTTAGCAAATGGCTGCAATATAACAAAGAGTGAAAAATTTAAGGGGGTCTGAATACTTTCCGTACCCACTGTATATAAGATGATGCTCCATATTTAAACCACATTCACCATCTTTAAGACCACCTTGGACCAGCCAATAATCTGCATTGAACAGTCATCATGTCCCCTAATCACCATAGTTGAAAATATTACAGTACAAGTAAAATGATTCAGAGAGAAAAAAGCCAAACGAACTGATTAAATGTCAAGGTTTTGAAATACAATTATAGGAAAGAAATGTCAATTTGAATCAAAAGCAATAGGGCATCTTTGGCCTCTCCTGAGCTCCAATCCAGCATAATAGTATAAAAGAATCCATGCACATGCAAAATTAACACCTTCAGTGCTCAACAACCCTCCTGGTTCTTTCTTTCAATCTGATGTGTGCTCCACCAAATCCCCGCATTACCGCCACATGCAGCTGGCGCAGAGTGTGTGAGGGCCGGTGGCTCCAGTGAACAAGGGGAAGGTTGGGCCCTCTTCCCTGTTCTTAAGTGGAGAAATACCTGTTTGCTGTGATTTCCCTAGATTATAATCAAGGCAGTTTGGAATGAAAAGATTCCACATGCTGCTGCTCCTGGATGCGGGAGGGGATATTACGAGCACGCTGTCAGGCAGTTTGTCTTCGGCCTGCTGAGGATGGGGCCGTGGAGCAGCTCCACGCGACTGTTTGAGAATAGCAGGTGAGCGGGACGAACAGATGCAATGATGGGACATGAAACTGCAGCTGTGTGAACAATCACCAATGAGGACTCATTTAACTTCACACACAAACAGAACAACACTAAAGACAAAGACTGCAAGGAACTTACACTATCGTTCACTTGCTTAGAAGTACCAAGCAGGTGTTTACAAAGCAAACGTGCAAAGACAAAGTCAAACGGCCTTTACAAAAAATAGTTTTTCGCTCTACCGCGGTACTTCCGTCTACATAACGCGTGACCTTTCCAGCATGATTACGTAATGCGTATCTCAGAGCTAATGAAAGATGAGCATTTTTGGTTAAAAAGTTTATAAATTTGTATTTTATTTTATTTTTTTAGAAAATGGCTGGTTGCTTTGCTAGAAAAGACCTTTATTCCTCGTCTGGGATCATGTAGAGCCCTTTAAATCTGCACTGAAACTGAAATTTGGACCTTCAACCTGTTGTACCCCAGTGAAGTCCACAACATGGAGAAAAATCCTGGAATGTTTTCCACAAAAACCTCAATATTTTTCCAGTGTTGCTTTGGACCCCACTGACTTTCACTGTACAGACAAAAACAGTTGAAACATGTTTCAAAGTATCTTCTTTTGCTTTCTGAAGAAGTATGAACATGAAGATGAATAAATGATGACGGAATGTTCATTTTTTACATGAACTATCCCTGTAAAGCTTGAAACCGAACCAGGGAAACATGCATCACATAATCGCATTACAGATCAAACTACAATCAGATCTAAAGATATTCCCCATAGAGTTCATGCGAAGCCAACAGATGACATTTCTTGGCAAGCGAGTTAGGCTGTGCATTTGAATACCGTTTTTCGTCACATATACAAAATAAAACATTCATTTAATGTCGGAGTCGATGTCAGTGAGATTGTTGATCAAAAGATGTTAATCTTCCCCTCTTCTGATTTCTTCAGGTACAGCGAGCGGGTGTCAAGCAACAAGTCTGAAGGTGAAAAACTCAAAGACGGGCGATGACAAGGCTACCTACATGAAAGAGCGATGCAGGTTCAAAGCAAAGCCAGGAGTCGTTTCTCAGCCGAGCGCTTCCATACGATCCAACTATTAAGTCTTATTGCTCTTTCAACTGCTCATTGTGCCATTAAGAAAAGATATCAACTCATGAGTCAAAAAATAAAAGCCATAAAGAATGCTATAAACAACCCTGAAGCATAATAATTGTGTGATTTATCCACACTCAACCACTGCAGCAGGCTATAATTAAATATGAAAACCTAAATTTATCTCAAGAGTGTTCAACCCTCATTAATTTGAACCCAGGACAGCGCAAAGTCTTTTTACAACCACAATGTTTTTCCGTCATCTCGTTCCTACGTCTTCATGACACTGCGAGAGGCTTTCGGGTGAACCAGCACAAACCGCAGTGAGAGAGGGGAGGCCCTGGGAGACAGCGAAAAGTTAAGACCCCGGCCCTAGGTGCGACTCGAAGGGAGGAAGACATTCTCCAAAGCTCATTAAGGGAAAACTTTCGTCTCGAAACTCCCTGCTGTGCATCATCCTCGCTTATTTGTTTTGTAATAATTTAGTGGCCCGCTACTGAAAAGTCATTGAGCTGTGTCTGGTTTAATGAAAAGTACCGGGTGGCGTCCACCACCCCACGTGCTGGTCCTGTGTCTTCGGCTATCACACAGACTCTCCTAATTGGAAGAATTGTTTTTTTTGTTTTTTTTTTATAGCGCACACACACATTTTCTCACTTGTACCATCCCCTCAAATTTGTAAACAACACATAGCACACATCAGCTGAGCAAAAATTCATTTATGCGACAGACGGGCTGCTTGATTCAACTTATTGTTTACACAGAACACAATATTACAAAGAGGAGACAATCACTGAAACAACTGTCAGCTCTCGCCGTTGCTATAAATGATTACAATTAACATTTTTTAAATGTTAAAATCAGTGTCATTACATATATTACATGAAAAACTTAAAAAACTTAAATTAAATAAAAAATTCTGCCTTGGGAACTGAAACAAATAAGTTAAATCATTTAAATTACTAAAAATAAAACAAATAATTATATAAAATTACAGAATATACTTAGAAATATTTAATTTACTCTATAGAAAATATTTAAAAAACAAAAAAAATACAAATGACAAAAGCACTATTACTAAAATTAAAATTGAAAATATAACAAAGTTAATAAAAATGAAAAAGCTTGAAAAGCTTATTATTTTTATAATTAATTTATAACTTCACCGATTTTCAACCCGCTTTCTATTGTTACAATGTCAGTAGTATATGTAAATTAACAATAGGGCTTTAATAGTTAAAGGTACAATTTGTAAGATATTCGCAGTAAAATATCCAAAAACCACTAGGCTAGTGTTATATATTTTGTCCAGCTGATTACAAACAATATCTCTAATGTTTTCAACTACTTGTAAATCATGAGAAAATTCCCATTCTAAACAGTGACACGGGGCAGTGCAGTCGCCTGTCAATGACGTCAGTTACCTTTGTTACCGCCTTTATTGACGTAGAAACCACATGACAACAGTGACGTGGACAAATGCGGAAGTAGTGTCTAGCGTCCAGCAAACCATTAGCTTGCTTCCTTATTTACTTCTTGCACGTTTTATGGTGGATTGTGTTACTTATTTATGGAACATAATTACTGTTTACCATCTGCCGCTGGTTCTGTCGACAAGGACAGCTCCCGTAAACGTAAGTGTACGTGCCAACCAAACGACCCAAGAAGAGTTTGGGACAAGAGGAGAGAAAGAGCGAGGATCAATATCGGTGTTGCATTTTCTAGATGGAGAGAGCTTCGCAACAAACTTCACCTAGAAAGAGATGCTGATCTCGCTTGTGTTTTACTCGACAGGTGAGTTATTTTGATTTGTATCTTTACAGAAAACGTATGCCATTATAACGTTCAACACGATTAGTATTATGGGGCATACACGCCAAACGCGGGGCATTGTGTCTCTAGACTCGCGCGAGGACGCGTCTGATCCATAGTCTGATCGCGTCTTTGCATTGACTTTGTATGTAATCTACTCGCGCAAATCATAGAATTCGCGTTTGCTATGTATGCCCAATTATTGTGTTTGAATGTACATGAGTGTATATATTTTTTGAACAAGTGGTAATTGTTTTCATATCATCTGACTAAACAGTAATCAATTAATTTGATAATTTACTGTCAAACTATATTTGCTGTATTGTATTGCAATATAGCATGACGCAATATGTAATGGTGGCATGTGAAAATTGTCTTTTTCAGACACTTACGAAATCCAGTATTGGATAGATTTTGTTAGTTACTGTAGCAGCTACAGTGTAGTTATCATAATTTTACATCATAACCTCACAATAAAAATTGTGCTGTCAATACATATGATACATATGGTAAAGCGGAAGCAGCGCCGGTGATTGTGGCATAATAAAAGTTCCGCTGCTCGTGAGGCGTGTGTTGCGCAATCGCTCCAGCTCCTCGTTCAGCTCCCACAACACTCGGTCTTGCTCTGCTTCATACTACAGTAACGTTAATAATCGCATCCACGAACATGAGTTCTTCCCAAGTCCAAGTTGAGGTGGAGACCACATGTCTCAAGATTCCACACTCAAACTTGCCGTCATCAAGCTACGCCTTTGTTTTGAATAGGCCTCTAGCAACCACTAGCGGACAAAATTATTACATACTGCACCTTTAACCCTGGGTCATTCTAAACCCCGGGTAAACAGAATCCTGGGTTATTTTGCCTCACGTTTCACACTGCTCACAATTTACCCGGAATTAACAATTAAACTTGGGTATTCATAAGCTGATGTTTCACACTGTAAATTCCTAAACCCTGGGTTACTCAGTGTTGCCAACTCCGCAGTTTTCCAGCTACTTTTACACTGTTGCCGCGGGTTGTTTTTCATGTCCGCATGTTGAATCGACCCAAAATAACGAGATATTTAGTCCCTGGAATGCAGATTTTAACAGGGGGCCTGCCAAAAATGCGAATATTACCCCCCTGGAACACGATTTTTACCGTGGGACCCCCCTGAAATGCCATTGGGCTAGTTTTGAGAAGCAATTGGCCGGGTTTTGTTGTGAAAACCTGGCAACCCTGGGGTTACTGTTCTTATTTGCATATTTGCGATGTCAGTGTCATTGATTGGATAAACGCAGTACGTGACCTGTTTACATAGCTTAGCACTGCGCATCCTCGTATTGCTGACTGTACTATCGTGCTTATACTGAATGGACATTTCGGACTATAAAGGTAAAATTCTTCACTCAAATTGTCACATTTTCAGTCAGCTTTTCACATTTTTCATCCTCTCAAACACCGAATTTAATGTTTATATACAATGCGCAGTGTTTCTATGACTGTCTAAAGCAGGGGTGTCCAAACTCAGTCCTGAAGCTACAACTTGCCTCAACACACCTGCCTGGAATTTTCTAGTATGCCTAATAGACCTTGATTAGCTGGTTCAGGTGTGTTTAATTGGGGTTGGAGCTAAACTCTGCAGGACAGTGGCCCATCAGGATTGGACACCCCTGATCTAAAACAGGTTTGGCACTGCAATGCACTTCTAAATTACAAGTGTTATACGTTCCTTTACCCGGGGTTAAAAGCGGTGTTTAGAATGACGATAACCTGGGGGGTTAAGCACTGTGTGAAAGGCCCTAATGTTTACTCACTCTCTGTGTTACCTGGAAAGAGAAATTCACATTTATTTATCAGCAAAAGTCTGCTGGATGACGCAAAACGATTGGATGGCATGTTGGACGGCAAAAGTTTTCCTACCTTTTTGGCAAAATGGAAGACAACAGCATTTTTTCTTTGTTCAGTGGCACCAATTTCAAAAATGTTTTCGCTTTTTTTTCTGACAAGTTTTTTTGAAAGCCGCTTTGCCAGCGGTGAAGTACTCCTTTAAATTTGGTGGTACTAGTGGCTCAGAAATGACACTTAACATTTAACAAGAAAAAGTAATATTAACTATTATTTTATTTTAAATCATAACTCATAACTCAGAGCAATCATTAAAAACACTTTTTACTCTATCTGGATATTTTGCAGATGTACAGTTGATTTATATGTATAAATGGCCTATACATTCATTCAATGGTAATTTCTTGTCAAACCCTTGCTTTTAGCCCATCACACTTTTGCGGCACTAAAGCTTCCCGGAACGATGCTAGCAGTGTGTTATGCATTGCGATTGCCCATTGTCTCGTGGGTCAGATATGAGAGAAGGCTAATGAAAGACCCAATTGAGCAGTCGGACAATCGCTCAGCAATAACAGTACATCTTCACTCTGGCCAGGCGAACAGGACAGCGGACGGCTGAGTCCCTTCATATCTAATGTGCACTAAAGCATTGCTCAAAACTGTACTCCACAGGCCCGTTCACATCTCTACGCACATATGACCCCATATGTCACCTAAAATAAATATTATTGCGATTGAGTGGGTAGATGGGATGCTTTTTGAAAGATAAAGTGTGTGATTTCTGTGCCATTAACATCACTAAACAGAATTGCAAAAACAATGAATGTGTTCAAACAGGTTTCCCAAACACTGTTTGTCATTGGTTAGGTCAAACAGATCGTCCCGCTCTAAACTCATGCCACTGGCTGAGCTAATATTGCTGAGTTGATGTGGTTGGGATGTGTTAACCTCTTTCAGGGAAATCAAGCTATAAATGGGATACATATAAGGGGTTTTCACACTTAAATTTTTTTTTCACATTTTTCCTCTCAAATTGGTTGTCTGTTGCTAGCTGTAATATTCTAACACTGCATCGTTTTAGACTGTGCAAGTTTGGCACCACAATGTGGGGTTAACACTGCAAAAGCGGTGCTAACTCTGCTCCGGAGCAGGGTTTCATAACCCCGGTGCTAACCCCGCTTCTAAATTTCAAGTGTGAAACGTTCCTTTACCAAGGGTTAAAAGCAATGTTTAGAATGACGATAACCCGGGGTTAAGCGCAGTGTGAGAAGCCCTATATTTGTCTCTGTATATTAAGCTGGGATACAAGAAGGTGTTGTGTCAGCCAGGGAAGGGCTCCAGACTGATATTACCTGTCAGCCTGCTTTTAGACAGCCCCTCCTTTGACTGACAGCTCACCTGCGGCAAGTTCAGAGGGACCGAGAAGAGTGAGCAGCCGAGCACCAGCCTGGACACGGTTTATATGAAGCTTGAGAGACAGAAAGAGAACAAGGGAGGAAGGAAGACAAAGAAAAACAGTGCCAAACTGAAGACAGAACAGATAAGAAAGGGTGATAGAGGACAGCGAGTTGTATGAGAAAATTTGTTAGCCACAAAGAATAAAAAAGGCAGCTTGATCACTCCACAAAGTGAAGGAAAGAAGACAAGAGCACAGAAGTCACTGTGGTTGATAAAACGGAGCCTAAGGGAGCATTCAGCGAAATACAAGTTTGTTTTTTTCATCTCGCCGAGGCAGCGAGCGTCGTTCTCTCAGGGGATGAGCGGTTGGGTTTCCGCTGCCATTTCTAAAACGCTGCGCTTAGGCAGTGCAACACTGAAACTGTTGCCTGTTTGTGTGTCTGCTGGACATCTGATCCACTTTCTCTCAGCTAGGCCGGACCGTGGGGGTATTAACACTTGTAAACAGCGGTCTGGCTGCCTGTGCAGCTCAGTGTTGCCTGGCAGGACTATAATGGTAATGAAGCCTTCAGCAAGGTTGTCTTGCCTCACACTGTCAGGGGCGACACAACGCCCTGGTTAGGGGAGAAAGTGGAACAGATGGAGCCTGTGTGTGTGTGTGTGTGTGTGTGTGTCACAGAGCCAATCTTATACAGTGTTACTATCCTATTATAAGATAAATATCTGTTTGTTTTAAACCAGATGCTTTCAAGTATGTTTTTCAAACCTTAGTTTATTTATTGTTATATTGGTGTACAAACACATCTTGAATACAGTGACTAAAATGGTTAAGATAGATACGACATGTGATGGTAATGATATTTCTCACTTTTTGGGGAAAAACCTTGGACTTGCTACATGCTAGCTAGCAGTCGATTAACTTTGAAGCTATAAAAATAATGCGAACCGAGTATGAGCCTTTCTGGAAAAATATAAGCTAAAATGAAATAAATAAATAAATACATACATACATGATTATCACAGCAGCATTGGAGATAGATTCTCCATTAAAAATGTAGGGCTGTCAAACGATTAATCATGATTAATCGCATACAAAACAAAAGTTTGAGTTTGCCTAATATATGTGGGTGTACTGTGTGTAATTATTATGTATATATAAATACAAACACATCCATGTATATATTTGAGAAATATTTAAGTAGATTTATTTATATTTTTATATAATTTATATTAAATATAAATAATTTTTTGTACATAAATAAATATATTAAATATATACATAAATTTGTGTGTATTTATATATACATATTGGGTCTCATTCATGAAACACGAGCAGAACGAATTTTTGTGTAATCGAGTGTAAAGTGGTTCTGGCGTAAATTTTTGGATTCATTAAAATGTTCGTATTTTCCAAATGTTAATTGGTACGAAAGAAATCTACACCTGCTCCCAGCCACGAGCAAATAGTGCGTTTAACATCCAAACATTTTGCTCATTAATAATGCTGCATTTTAATTCACCTTAATCGGGTACATATTTACACAGCATTTTGAAAAAATATTATATATAGTAATTGTAATGTATAATGTAGATATGCTCGATGATGATGGTGGTCCTCCTCCAGTTTGAATACGATTTTTTTCTAATTGAACTAATTCATTTTTTGCAGTCAAGCTTCACGTCGAACAATTTTATTTTCACTTCTGGGACTGTTTATTAACAGATGAAACTCCATTAACAGCATCTGTAATATGTTGCCAAGCTTCCTTTTTTTAGGACCTGATACGCCACTATGTACGCTTGAAAATAAAATGTGGCGTTTTGAATGAACTTCTGATAATAAAACTTCAATTTCTGCATTTGAGAAATGTATCTTTTTCATTTGCTTTTGAGAAGACATGTTGAAATCCTTCGTTTGGTGTCATAACATGATGCCCATATATAGTTGTCAGTCGGATTTAATGGGCGGGATTTATGGTAATTGAGAATGAGCGTGCACGCGCATCCCATATACGACTGATTGGAATTCATTAACACACACACACATTTCACTATCACTTCTGACGTTTACGAAGTATTTGAAGGTCTCTTTACGCGCAAATCGCTCACATATTTACTCATATATTTACGAATGTTTCATGAATGAGACCCATTATTTAAACACATTACTCACACATATTATGCAAACTCAAACTTTTATTTTGTATGCGATTAATCGTTTGACAGCCCTAAAATTTTTTTACATACACTGAAAAATATCAAATTAATTGAAAATATGGTAGTGAATTTAACACTTTAGGAAAGTGTAGGAAAAAGTATGTTAAAATACGCAATAAAATGGTTTAAAAATATAATCTATCCTTTAAAAACAGAATGATAGTAATAGTCAACCTCTGTGATCTTTTTATCTTTGGTTTGAACAGGGTCGAATGGTGGAATGAAGTCAACAATGGATGGATTTTGCAGCTGTAATGCTTTAAAAATCATTTTCAAGTAAATGCGGTGTATCGAAATCGTGTTCAAATGCACGCCCGCGTTTTACCTTCGTTTTTCTTTTGATCGCACGTACTCTGTGAGCGGCGGAGCTGAGCACGCATTCTACAAGATAAGACATTTGTCAGATGCTTGGTCTGCCATGGTCTTGTCAGTCATCTTGTCACATGATCATTGAACTCTTGCACTATGTACAAATCTGAAGATCGTGCTGGACGGGACTGAAGTGAAGCGACCATTATCCAACTGAACTAAATTGTTTTTATTTCTATAAAAAGCAAAACGACGGTGGAGCTGTAATGTAAATGTAGTGGTGGCATATCTATCCTAACTTCCTGTCATGGCAATATGAGACAACTTTTCACCTCGATGAGAAATCTTGTCACATTTTAGTCTCGCAAGATCACGTCACACCCCTACTTATTATCAATGTTGATAACTGTTGTGCTGCCTAATATTTTTTTGTAGAAAATGTGATATTTTTTCAGGATTTTTTGATGAACAGAAAGTTCAAAAGAACAGCATTTATTTGAATAACATTCTAAATGTATGAACAGTTTAAATGCAATGTGTATAAAAGTGTTAACTGTCATTTTTGATCAATTTAATGCATATCTTAAACATCCCACTGACCTCTAACTTCAGAAATACCCTATTTTACTGAAGATACAAAAATTACATATTCTAAATGAAACAAAACTTAAACTTAAAACCATGCTTATGCCTGCCAGCAATGATGTCATAATACATGTGATTAGTCTTTATCACATCTCCCCTTGCAAGCACCAGTTATTTCCCTTAAGAAATGCAAATCTATTTTTCTTATATATCCATCTAGCTTGCCTGAGCTGTACAATAGCAGACGCGAAGTACAATGCTCACAAGGTCTAATGTTCATTGATTTTTCTTCTTCTCTCGGTTTACAAAAGACCGCCTGTCAAGCGTACATCCCCGTGACCCGTGCGGTGAGTGACTTTTCCTTCTTTTGAGCAGGAACCTTGAATGCGGTTCTACGCTGCCTGGGGACACATGAACCGTTGTGATGTTTCTACACAACACTCCACATCTTCCCTCGGCTTTCCCGGCGCCTCTGTTATTGTTGCCACAACTCCAGCAATAATGTCCTGTCGACATGGAAATGACTTACACTTATCAGCCTGCTTCTCTTTCGTTTCATTCCTTCATTCCCTGACGCTCATTTGGCATTAGCATTTAAACTATTGCGCTGAGCCGCCTTGCAGTCAGAAGCTGAGAAGTCGCAGCTAGCGTGTTAGAAAACACTAGGCGGGCTTCAAAGCTTTTCCCTCAGCTGGTGTATTAGCAGAAAGGCTGTGATCTGATAAAGGCCTTTAATTCACTGCTTTGAAAGGAGTTTACTGAAGTTTTGCTCATTTACATGCCGCCTTATATTCCTTGTGCACAAATAATGAGGGAGATTACCGAGGGCTGAACGTACACGTGAAGTACAAACCATTAAACGCGTGAACAGCTGCCTTTGTCAAATCTCATTTTCTGATTCTATATTATTTTGTTGCTGCTATGTAAATGCTGTGTGCGAGGAATAAAAGTTGCGATATAAAGTAAACCAATTATTTTCTCCTGGAAGTCAAAGCTCTTTTGGTGATTCAAACTTGGAAAAATTCGATCCATCTGCAAGACCTTGTGCGTACTTTAACCTTACCCAGGTTAAAACTGCTCCATTTGGTCCAAGTGCTTCGTTTTAGAAGAAGAAACAGTAAAACAGGACCATAACGACTAAGCGCTGCACTATAATGTTCTTTCACCTTTAAGATTGCACAAGTGCAAGCGGGCACTTTGTGTATTGGACAGCGCTGTTATTATGTGGAATTTTACGACTAACAACAAGTAAATGGATGGATGCAAGTCCACGGGTTTAGCGCTAATGCTGCATTAATGAGCACTTGTTCCTAAAGCTGTAGAATTATGGGAATTGCGTTTAGCTCCTTAATGGCATGTCAGAGAACTGTAATAAGGAAAACAAGGTGAGAGGAAGTAAGTTGGGGAGGGGTAATCATCAGTAAAAGGGTGTTTTAATAAAGCTGTGAAGTCTCTCACCCTTCCTTTGACTTCCTCCAGCGTAGGCACAGGCTTTCCCTTCTGATGGCAGGCCGTAGGAGGCGACTGGCCGTCCCAGTCCTGGAGCTCCTCAATGCTTTTCAGGTAGAGCAGGGCTTTCAGACCAGTGCAGTAGTCCTCAATCACAGTGAAGTCCTGGTTTTGTATCGCACTGCACACCTGTGTGAAGACACAAGCCGGTTTGTTTAATGACGGTTCAGGTCGGAGCTGTGGTATAGTAATTAGTGAACATATGGGCAATGCAAGTTTAAATCTGACTTGCAGCATTTTCCAATTCCTATAACATTCATGTTCTCTCTCTACTATTATGCTATAAATAAAATGGCAAAATGTCTAAAATAAAAATCACAATACACCTCCACATGCACGCAACATCACGACAGAATGGCACCATCTTAAAGCTGCTGTAAGCATATATTTTTTTTAATATCACATATAAAATATCCCTAACACCAGCAAAAATGAGGTGTCCTGAGAATTCACGTCTCTGTAAATAGCTAATTAAATAGCAAAACATAAACGTAAAGTAAAAATCAAATAATCAACAAAAAATATTTGTAATAAATATATTTAAATATTTAAAAATAAAATAAAATAATAAAATAAAAAATAAATAAAACAATTCAATTCAATTAAATAAAACATAAAAAAATAAATAAAATAAAATAAATAAATAAAACTAAACTAAAATGAAATGAAATAAAATAAATTAAATAAATTGTAATTAAATTTTATTATGTGAAAAATAAATTAAAAATTAAATAAAAAAATGAAATGAAATAAAAAATGAAATTAAATAAAATTAATGAAATGAAATAAAATAAAATTAAATAAATACATTAAAATAAAATGAAATTAAATAAAAAATGAAATTAAATAAATAAAATAAAAACATAAAATAAAATGTTTTAGAAAACATGTTTTGAGACTCATTTCTGCAGATCTTTTTGATACCATCAAAATTTTGAAACACAAAAAAAAGAAATGTATGTACTAGCCACTCTTTTGCATATAATGAAAAATCAAACTACACAAGACATATTCAGGTTTGCAGCAGTAAAAAATAAAGTAAACATTAACATACAAACAAAGAAACAAACAAAAAACATGTTTTGAGACATGTTGCATGTACTGACTGCTTTTTGCATACAGTATAATGAAAATCAATTTACAGTATATGAAACATCTTCTGGTTTGCAATGTGACCAATTGCCACTTTTTATTTATGATACTTATAATTGTGCTTGTCAGTATGAATTTACTTGAGTAAATGAGTAAATAAAGGCCGCATTTTAATTTCTGGGTGAACTATTCCTTTAAGTTTTAAAATATAAGGTTTGTAGGGTTCAAACCTACAATCTTTCAGATACCAGGTGACACCATTAACCAATAGGCTGCATGCACACTAACAAACCCATGCAAAATAAATATATGCACATATACACATCCAGGGAGAGAGAGAGAAATGAAGGTCATTAAAACATGTGCCATCCTTCCAAAAGAAGCTTCAAAAGACAAACGTCAGCATGCTGAATCAAAGCAGTACTACAACGCTCATGGTCTGAAATGCAGAATACAATTGACCTTAAGAGAAATCTAATTCATTCTCTCATTACTGGCGGGGCACAGACGAGGCCGATAACGTAGAGCTTATGCTCACTCATCAACCGCACGTCAGCGCGCGCCGGAGCCCTTTCCATTGACTCTGTTACACTTCTGTAGCTCAGAGACTGTGATATGCGCGGAGCGCTTGAAGCCTGGCTTTGTGCAAGTGTCTACGGCACTTCAGATGGCAGTCACACCGCGTCTTAAGGAAGCAGATAAGACACGCTTATCTCCTGGCGCTATCGCCGATCTGACATCAGCCAGAGTCGGCCCGAGAACTGCCTTCTTTCACAGGATTAGCATTCAGTCGCTTCGCAAACGCTCACAGCTGGTTCCTGACTCGACACGTAGACCTTTGGATCTCGACTCTCTCTGAGCTTGTATCTGATTTACCGCTTCTAGGATTTAGTTTGAAAAAAGGTTCTTATTCATAACTAGTTCAATTTTAAGATTGATTTTCATTCCTTTAACAGTTCTTGAAGGTCTGCAGTCCTCCATCGATGCAGATGAAAAAGCGCACTAAAATACTATAGAAAGAGATTCCTGCAATGCTACTGAAACTACAGCACGACAGCCAAAGGAATGAGACGTCATCTTGCAATCTTAATTGAATGTGATGACAAAGAAAGAGAAAATAATATAAAAACACAATAAATAGACACATATCTTCAAATGAATTGTCATCGCTGGTTGCACACAAGTACACAGCGCAATCAGTGTAGTTCAATATAATAAAGAACCATAAGTTATCAGCCCCTTCTGCACCACTTTCACATTTGGATTGTTTTAAAACGTTGAATAATGAACATTACGGTAGCACTTTATTTTACAGTACGTGTACTTTCCTGGTACATACACTGTGTGCAGAATTATTAGGCAAGTTGATTTTCTGATCATATTTTTTTTCCAAGCACATTTTACCAATCCACATCAATCTTAATTACTACTATTAATATTGTTTTTAATCATTTATAAGTGATATATAATTGTTCATGAAGGCTGGAAATGAAGAATGCCCTATATTCAGGTGTGCAGAATTATTAGGCAGGTTTTCTTTTACAGATAAAATGAGCCAAAAAAGAGATTTAACTCAGACTGAAAAGTCAAAAATTATTAAATACTCATGAGAAGGACGCAATACTAATGTAATACTAGAAATTGCAAAGTTAAAGCATGACCATTGGACAGTGAAATGCTCATTGGGTCAGCGGGGTCATACAAAAACAGCTGGAGAAGAAAAGACACGTTAACTGCAAAATAATTAAGAATTAAGGTGAAGAATTAAGTGTGAAACCATCAGGAACCCTTTAGTCTCCAGCGCCACCATTTCCCAGTACTGAAACCTACCTGGAGTCTTCAGAAGTGTGAGGTGTCAGGATCTCAGAGACTTAGGTTAGGTGAAGAATCCTAAAAAATGACCCGCTCTTAATAAGAATCACAAGCTGAAGTGTTATAAAATACATGAAGACTGGGTTTTTATAGGCCTTATAGACAGACAGCTTGAGAGTGACTCCTGAAGGACCAGCACCACATCCTCTTGTACCACTGTTTGAAGAATTTATCTTCCAGAATCTGGCAGTAAGTTTTGGAAGATCATTTAGTCCATCTCTGCAAGATGGACATTTCAGGATAAGAGATGGACTAAAAGTGAACTCCCACACCTTACTGCCAGATTTTGGAAGATAAATTCTTCAAACAGTGGTACAAGAGGATGTGGTGCTGGTCCTTCAGGAGTCACTCTCAATCTGTCTGTCTATAAGGCCTATAAAAACCCAGTCTTCATGTACTTTATAACACTTCAGCTTGTGATTCTTATTAAGAGCGGGTCGCTTTTTAGGATTCTTCACCTAACCTAAGTCTCTGAGATCCTGACACTTCACACTTCTGAAGACTCCAGGTAGGTTTCAGTACTGGGAAATGGTGTCGCTGGAGACTAAAGGGTTCCTGATGGTTTCACACTTAATTCTTCACCTTAATTCTTAATTATTTTGCAGTTAACGTGTCTTTTCTTCTCCAGCTGTTTTTGTATGACCCCGCTGACCCAATGAGCATTTCACTGTCCAATGGTCATGCTTTAACTTTGCAATTTCTAGTATTACATTAGTATTGCGTCCTTCTCATGAGTATTTAATAATTTTTGACTTTTCAGTCTGAGTTAAATCTCTTTTTTCGCTCATTTTATCTGTAAAAGAAAACCTGCCTAATAATTCTGCACACCTGAATATAGGGCATTCTTCATTTCCAGCCTTCATGAACAATTATATATCACTTATAAATGATTAAAAACAATATTAATAGTAGTTATTAAGATTGATGTGGATTGGAATTGGTAAAATGTGCTTGGAAAAAAAAAATATGATCAGAAAATCAACTTGCCTAATAATTCTGCACACAGTGTATATAGTAATTATGCTGTACATACAGGTAAAAGAGTGGTAACACAAGGTACTTATCTGACACTTATGTACATGGAAACTAATAAAAAACACTTTCCAATGGTACATACATGGTAATGACTTTGTACCTATAGACAAGTGTTGGGTAATAACAGGTGCTTACTTATAGTGTCCGTATATGGTAACTAACAGACACATTACTGTACTTACTAATGGTATTTACATGGTAACTACGTAGTACTTACGGACAATTTTGGGTAATAACAGGACCCCCCCCCAACCTAAGTAATGTATAACTTACACATTAACTAACTGGCATATTCACTAGTATATTCATAGTAAGTACATGGAAATAGGACTGTAAAATAAAGTGCATCCTTGTACATAATCATTACATAGGAATTACCAGCTCTTACCAGTGGCCAGTTGCATAAACTGCTTAGACTAGTCTTAAAACTAAAGTAATCTATTCTTTCCTTCAAGACTGGTACTAACTTTGTAAAGTCAGTTACATAAAAAGGTAGATCAGTCTAATCAGAAAGGTAAGACTGATTAGCCCTAACTAAGTGCTAGTTGGTCAAACTAGATCTTAAGTCATAAGTTTATGCAACTGGCCACAGGTGTAACTTACACATTAACTATTTGGTTTATTCACTAGTACGTTCATAGTAAGTACATGGAAATAGGACTGTAAAATAAAGTGCACCCTTGTACATAAAATTTACATACACTGTAAAAAAAAATCCCAGTAATATTTACGGTAAAAAAACGGCAGCTGTGGTTGCCAGAACTTTACCGTAAAAAATACAGTAGCAACGTAAAAAAAAAAATCTGTTAAATTTACGGTAAAATAGCGTATTTCATTAACTGATATAATGTTAATTTACCAACCTAAAGAAGTACTAATATCTATTTTGTACCTTTTATAATACACTGACAGTCACCAAACACAGTGGTGATAAGAGTCACATGATGAATCAAAGTTCATCACAAGCAGCTTTTCCACAAGCTGAGGAGGACAACACTAACATATAGATGGTGCACACAGTGTCATTCACACACACACTAAACACCATCATGGTAACATGCATGAAATTTAAAAAATGCAATAAACATTAATTTAACAACATTAGATGTAACATAAAACCCTAATGTACATAACTGATTAGAAAAAAATGAGAAAAACTAAGAAGAAACAGAGTTATTTCAACGAAAATATATCAAATGTGAAGTGTGACGCAGGGAATTGTGGGAATGTCAATTTATGGTTTTTCACTGTAAATTTTTACAATGAATTGTTATTTTTCACTTCCAAAAACTGTGAATTTAATGGTATTTTACCATAAAATTACATTAAATGTACCATTAGATCTATTACAGTTATTCACCGTATATAGTACGGAAACTTTCTGTAAACCAATTGACAGTTTTTCACTGCAGCATTTTTTACTGTTAAAATCACGGTCATTTTTTACAGTGTAGGAATTACCAGCTCTTTAACCTTTGTAATAATAAGGTTAAGCATATTAACTAGTAAGGACTGCAAAATAAGATGCACTATTGTGGAGAGCAATTTAGCATTAACAGTGCATAAAACACTAAATAAAGTACATACAAGTGTCGTAAACACAAACACAGCACTCCCATTCTTAGATCCCTTCACTGGTTGCTGATTTGTCAGAGAATAGATTTAAAAATTCTCCTCTTCGTTTACAAATCCCTACATAACAAAGCTCCTGTTTATTTATCTGAACTTCCACTCCACTCAGAAGCCTCCGTTCTTGTGATCAGGCTCTGTTGGTCGTTCAACGCGCTAGACCAGTGGTCTCAAACTGCCAGCCCGCGGGCCATTTACGGCCCACCCACCCCCTCTACCCGGCCCGCAACTGATCTCAAAAATAAAACATAATCCGGCCCGCTAAATTATTACTATTATTCTCTAGTTTCTACTTGTCTGATATGCAAAGAAAAAGTCGCCGTTCTATGGGGGCATTCACATATCGCGTCACATAAGCGGCCGCACCGCATTCCAATGTGCTTTCGGTCCAGTGGCGTCTGTCGTTGCTATGCAACCATGAGCCGCGCTCTCAATTGCTTCTATTATGAGCGCGCTTGCCTAAATTACAGTAAAAGCACTCGACTTTAAGTCACAAGCGCCGATTTAAACCACCGAAACATGTCCGGTGCAACCATTAAACTTTACCGATGCTCAAACGGCATCTTGGACAAATGTGGCTCAGCTGTGTGAGCACAAGCGCTGCAGGTGTCTGTCAAGAAACAGAGTGTACAAATGCATTCAGGGATTGTATTTGTTCAGTACAGTGTTGTTCAGTGCAAGATTTTAATGTTATTTAAGCTAACATAAAGTAAGGGAAAATACTTCCACTAAATGTTAAAAACTAATAATGTATGTAACAATGAAAGATTTTTTATTTTTTGGCAAAATAAAGTTGATATATAGCTCCAGTTTTTTTTTTTTTTTTTGTTTATTTCTGACCCCTCCACGCCACAAGTGTTGTTGGTTTTGTTTCTAAATTAGTTTTAATTTTTTTTTTTTTATTCCATGCATCTTGTTGGATGTGAGAAGTTGCACCAGACTATTTCAATTAATAGTATTATATTAGTAATATTATTAGTTTATATAATACTATTACTAATATAATACTACTAATAATTATATTACACTCTAACAATGAGAGAGACACTGCTGTTTACATTTAGTATGGTAAATAAGATATTTATAGTATAGGTATAAAAATATTTTATAAGGCCTAATGAAATTTGAAATAAATGAGAAAAATTTAATGCAAAGTAAATTTTCTGAAATGTTGTGCTTTCTTGTGCTTGAAGGTTAATATGGCCCTCCTATGAGGTGTCAATCACAGAAACGGCCACCCGCCGATTTGAGTTTGAGACCCCTGCGCTAGACTAAAGCGTAGAGGTGAGCGTGCATTTGCGGTGGCAGGGCCACCACTCTGGAATACCCTGCCTTTAGAGATTAGGCTGGCCCCTTCCTTGTCTATTTTTAAGTCCTTGTTAAAAACTTTTTTATTTTCCTTAGTGTAATGATTACCATGATATGTTAAACTTTTAAATAGGTGGTTTTATATTTTCTTCTGGTTTAATTTATGTATGTGTGATATTCTTGCTCTTCTGTAAAGCACTTTGGTCAGCCTGGGGGCTGTTGGAAATGTGCTATACAAATAAAATTTAACTTGAACTTGAACTACATAGTGCAGCAAAACAATTACTTTATTTCTTGAGAATTTAGTTTTTTAAATGGCATCAGTAAGAAAACACTATTTGGTAAGCCTCTGTTTTGTACTGTTGTTAACATGCACAAACTGTGTCCCTTATGTGTGTCCACACTTGTCCGTGAGTAAAACATAGTTACCAAGTATATACCATTAGTAAGTACATTAATTTGTCTTACTAGTTGCCACACATAAGTGCCTGTTATTACCCACACTTGTCTGTAAGTACTACATAGTTACCATGTAAATACCATTAGTAAGTACAGTAATGTGTCTGTTAGTTACCATATACGGACACTATAAGTAAGCACCTGTTATTACCCAACACTTGTCTATAGGTACAATGTAATTACCATGTATGTACCATTGGAAAGTACAGCAGTATATATATTAAATACACACACACACACACACAAACACACATATATGTGTATATATAAACTACAATAATATGAACTGTGTATATATATATATATATGCTCCCATAATCTGATTGTTTTAAAAATGTTGAATAATGAAGTAAAAAAAAAAAAGAAAAAGGAAAAAGAAAAATAATACTTTTTATGTGCTGCAAAGACTACATTTCAATGACCCAAATATGTATCAAAATAAATATGATATACAGTACAGTCCAAAAGTTTGGAACCACAAAGATTTTTAATGTTTTTAAAAGAAGTTTCGTCTGCTCACCAAGGCTACATTTATTTAATTAAAAATACAGTAAAAAACAGTAATATTGTGAAATATTATTACAATTTAAAATAACTGTGTACTATTTAAATATATTTGACAAAGTAATTTATTCCTGTGATGCAAAGCTGAATTTTCAGCATCATTACTCCAGTCTTCAGTGTCACATGATCCTTCAGAAATCATTCTAATATGCTGATTTGCTGCTCAGTAAACATTTATGATTATTTTCAATGTTGAAAACAGTTGTGTACTTTTTTTTTCAGGATTCATTGATGAATAGAAAGTTCAAAAGAACAGCATTTATCTGAAATACAAAGCTTCTGTAGCATTATACACTACCGTTCAAAAGTCTGGGGTCAGTAAAAATATTTTTTTTTTATTTTTTTGAAAAGAAATTAAAGAAATGAATACTTTTATTCAGCAAGGATGCATTAAATCAATCAAAAGTGGCAGTAAAGAAATTTATAATGTTACAAAAGCTTGGATTTCAGATAAACACTGTTCTTTTGAACTTTCTATTCATCAAATAATCCTGAAAAAAAAAAAATATTGTACACAAATATTTTGTACAATTGTACACATTAAATGTTTCTTGAGCAGCAAATCAGCATATTAGAATGATTTCTGAAGGATCATGTGACACTGAAGACTGGAGTAATGATGCTGAAAATTCAGCTTTGCATCACAGGAATAAATAACTTTGTGAAATATATTCAAATAGAAAACAGTTATTTTAAATTGTAATAATATTTCACAATATTACTGTTTTTTACTGTATTTTTAATTGAATAAATGTAGCCTTGGTGAGCAGACGAAACTTCTTTTAAAAACATTAAAAATCTTAGTTGTTCCAAACTTTTGGACTGTACTGTATATTATATATATATTTATGTATATATATATATATATATATATATATATATATATATATATATATATATATATATATATATATATATATACACACACACACACGGTTCCAAAAATAGCCCTTTTTTTTGTTCAGTGAGAAAGGAGGGGGCTGGAAATGGATTCATTAAGGAACCCAAATCGTTACATTCCTTACAATTCCCAGCCCTATTCCCTCCTCCTCAAAGTCACAACAAAGGCTTTCTCAGGGGGAGGGGGTGCAGATCATTGGCCGTTCTGCGTCATTTGTATATTTAAAAATTAAATCCCACACGGCATACCTCACGCTGAGAAAATGGAGGCATTTACCCTGGCTAGCGCATCTCTGGAAGATATGTTTTCATTAGAATTCTCATTTGCATAAAACTTGTTTCTCTCCCCGTTTATGTCACAGTTCGTATCTACACATCACAAACAAACGTCCAATTTGGTTCAATGTCATTTCACCTTGATTTAACATCAAGAAATACGTGAGTCCACTGATGCCTGCCGCAGAGTTTAACAATTGATTTGTAATTATTGGAGTTAACGGAGCAGACGACGTCAATAGGACACCGTTTTAACAGGTATGTGAGGATCAGCGGTCCTACGGAGGAAGGATGAGCTGTTCATCAAAGACAAACTATGAATAGATATGTATGTGCCACGACCATTTTTGTCCTCATTTTTCAGGCGTATTTAAAGAAAAAATGTGGGATATGAGCTAACAAATGATTCATTATGATGAAAAGAACTGCAAACAAGACTAAACGGTGTGATCCTACGTCTGATGGGGCCGTAAAATCCCAGGCTTGTTGCTCTGTGAACAGGAGTCGCTGCCCATTATTGCTTTTCATTTGATGCAGAACATCAAAGATATCCTGACCCGGAGTATTTAGCGCTAATGTGGCTGAGTCCTGAAATAAATCTGAAGTGAGAATTTCTAAGTAGTTTCCAGGCAATTGAGACGGCAGGTCCTTTTTATCTGCGCTGAAAACTGTGGTGGTGCATTGATTTCAACTCCTTCTGAGATCTCAGATGCTTTTAGATTCAGCGCTCCTGCTCTTTCCATTTCCCTCTACCCTCATCTTGCTCTCTTTCTCTCTCTCTTTTTCTGTCTGCTCTTTTATTTCCTGCAATAAAATCCTGGCATTTAGCCGTGCACCATCTCCCCCCAAAGAGATTCGGTTTGGCATCCAAATGTTACAATGACTATGCATGAAGCTCTTGTCCTTTTTGATTCGCACAGATTGACCAACGCACCGGGAAAAATACGAGCAACTGATATTTTATCTAGCGCTTCAGGTAAAAGACTGGATCTTTATGGAAGCCACTGGAAGTAAATACGTTTCACAAGCCACTGAACCTGGGGACTATATTTAGTCAATACAGTCTAGTTTGGTGTCTAACAAGTGGATGTAACCTTTACCCTTTTTTTCTACTGATATAAGCATTCTTTCTTTCTTTTCTTTGTGTGTGGTCGCACAACTGGAAACGCCTGTGGATTTAAAGCTATAGTTCACCCATAAAAGAAACTTCTGTCATCATTTAGTCACCCGAATTTAATTCCAAACATGTATTTCATAAAAGTTGCAACATGGCCTTGTATTTTTGGCATAAACATACATTCGGTCAACAAACAACAGTATTTCCACTGCTTTTTAATTTATGTAAAGCTTGTTATTTTAAAACCTAAATAAACACACAAATATTGCAGTTTAGTCTGGTCTTCTTTACATAGTACACTGTAAAACCAAACAGTGAAATTAATTAAATGAAATGAGTTTGTTTCACTAAAATATAATAACATAATAATGAAAGTTAACTCAAAATTTCATTGTAGTAATCTGAACTTAATATAATTGAGTTGAGTTGCAGCAGATTTCTAATTCCCAGCATGCTTTGCATCAGACTGTAGAAATAAATGTTGATATTAAGTGTTATTTTGTGTGTTTTTGCCCAAGATTAACATATGGAGACATAAGTTAGTGTTCAATGTTGTGTTATGTTGGGATTTACAGGGGGTTCTGTTATGTTAGTTCTACTAACTTACAAAAAATGAGTTATTTTACTTAAATGTTTTGAGTTTTATGAACTTACTGAGTTTTACAGAACATCTACCATTTATATTTTGGTTGTCCTAAATGTAACTTTTCTCCCATTTGCAGATATTTTTTTGTTTGTTTTCAAATACATAAACTGCCCATCGTGTTCTGGTTACAATATTTTTTATATTTCACATCTAAAATGTTAGATGTAACCTAACTGCAACCAAAAAGCAACATTGTAAAAACGTTCCGTGCTTTCTGGGGCAGAATCTAACCTTGCTGCTTGTTAAACCTCACTTTGTGTTAATAATCTTTTGTTTCCTCTCAACGGAAACATTTAGCAGTATGAAAGGAAATGACAAAATCCTGTTTCCTGTCCTTTTGCCATTTTAAAGCTAACTTAAATGTTCCAAAAACATTGCAGTTTTTTAGTGAAAACACATTATATTGACGTTATATTGACGAAAATAAAAGATTCACAATGTACATTAGATGTATTTGCAACTAAAATGCTCTAAAATTTGATCTATAATTATACATAAACAGCATGTCATGTTCATGATTTTACATCTAGAATGTTGCACTATAATGTAACCTAACTGCAACCGAAAAGCAACACTGTAAAAACGTTGTGTTTTTTAAGGCAGACTTTAACCAGGCTGCTTGTTAAAAGCTTGCTTTGTGTTGTAGACAAATCTTTTGTTTTACACCCCTCTCAACGGAAACATTTAGCAGTTTGAAATGAAATTACAAAATCCTGATGCTTTCTAGGCTACAAGTCATTTTTACTACTTGATGACGGTCTCTTTATTGCAACTCGCAACTGTTTACATGCACCGGGAAGGACCCAAATTACAGTGTGGATCATTAAGATTGAACCAGCTCTGCCATTAGTGAAATATTGCTCCATTGCCCCCAAAGACCTCCCTATGAAAACGTTGTCCTGATCTCCTACAGCTGCCACTAAATGCAGCTATTTTACTGTCTCATTATGACAGGCGAAAATCTATCATAACAGCCCAATCTTATTAAAGGAGCAGACATTATACTTTACAACAACTCCGTGAGTGTGAACATTTGACATCATTGCTTCAGTAAATGAAAGTCATTTGACTGTGTTAAGCTAGTAGCATTCCAAGATCTTTGGATTATTCCTGAGAAGTAACAGGCGCTAAAAACTGGTAGGTTACTTTTACACCATCACACATGAAAGTCAATACAGCACCATGAGGAGCCCAAGATCCCCTACAGGGTGATTGCAAAGTGATGTATTTGGTAATGAATCAACTAAAGAGTATCGATCGACAAGGGGATCACATTAGCTGCGGTAGAATAAAGTACATGCTCGCAGAAACCCGGTAACGTATCAGCAATGTAGGTTATTAGCTCGCCTGGTTTGTCAAATGACGCTGTGTAATTTGAATCAAGACAAAAAGGAACAAACATTTAAAGGCGTGGAAATTCTGTCATCATTTACTCACCCTCATATTGTTCCAAACCTGCACGACTTTCTTTCTTCTGAGGAACACAAAAGAAGATATTTTCAAAAATATCTCCTAGCTTTTTGGCTCCAATGTTATCTGGACCTCAATATTCTTCAATATACACAGTATTTTTTTTGTGTTCTGCAGAAGAAAGAATTTTCCTTTTTGGATGAACTAAGTCAATATCATTAAAGACAAACATACACCGATCAGGCATAACATTATGACCACCTTCCTAATATTGTGTTGTTCCCTTTTGCTGCCAAAACAGTGTATGCCCACCTTTAGGCGACCAAAATTTTATTTGTTGGTTAGTTACAGAAATAAAAACTCCACAGGAAGAGGCGAAGTCTTGCAGTCTGTGAGGGACAGATCATTAACGGCGGGTTCTTGTAGTAATCCAAATTTTCGCCTATCATTCATCGATCTCAAATGTGGCTTATCAATGAAAATCTAAGTAGTAGCAACTTTACATGGCCACTCACTCTAATGATAACCTAGATAAACTATTAGGTGCATATCTAAGTGTTTGTGCGGAGTGTGAAAGCTTAACTCAGTATAGCACGCTTATTGCATGACATGGAGGCGCCGGTGCGATCAATTGCATTTTTTCCTGATAACAGCGGATCCAACTTAAAATACTAATTTTTGGTCATACAGATAAGAGTAATACATCATTCAAAACAGTAAAACATGTTTACTTTTATTTAAGTAAACTCACAATAACAACAAAACAGTGTGCTTTTGTAAAATAAAGAAAACAAATAGGGTGCGATTTCTGCTGTCTCCGTGAACTTCACAAAAATGAACCAAAACTCAGCGTATAGACTACATTCTTCACAAACATGATAAATATACAGTGGCATGAAAAAGTATGTGAACCCCTTGCAGAATCTGTGAAAATGAGAATTATTTTAATAAAATAAGAGGGATAATAAAAAATGCATGTTATTTTTTGTTTAGTACTGTCCTGAGTAAGATATTTTACATAAAAGGCAAAACAATAGCTGAATTTATTAAAATAACCCCATTCATAAGTATGTGAACCATTGATTCTCAATACTGTGTGTGGTTACCTGATGATCCACGACTGTTTTTATGTTTTGTGATGGTTGTTCATGAGTCTCTTGTTTGTCCTGAGCAGTTAAACTGAGCTCTGTTCTTCAGAAAAATCCTCCAGCTCCTGCAGATTCATCAGTTTTCAAGCATTTTTGCATATTTGAACCCTTTCCAGCAGTGACTTTATGATTTTGAGATCTGTTTTTTCACACTGAGGACTCAAACACAACTGTTAAAAAAGGTTCAAACATTCACTGATGCTCCAGAAAGAAACACAATGCATTAAGAGCCGAGGGGTGAAAACTTTTGAATTCAAATATCAAGGTAAATTGTACTTAATTTTTCTGCCAGGAAACATGCAAGTATCTCCTGTTGGTTCTAAAGGGCAGTACTAAATAAAAAAACAATGATAAAACAATGATTGTGACATCTTCATCCTGTTCAAAAGTTTTCACACCCCGACTCTTAATGCATTGTGTTTCCTTCTGGAGCATCAGTGAATGTTTGAACCTTTTTTAATAGTTGTGTTTGAGTCCCTCAGTTGTCCTCAGTATGAAATCACAGATCTCAAAATCATACAGTCACTGCTGGAAAGGGTTCAAATATGCAAAAATGCTTGAAAACTGATGAATCTGCAGGAGCTGGAGGATTTTCGGGAAGAACAGAGCTCAGTTTAACTGCTCAGGACAAACAAGAGACTCGTGAACAACCATCACAAAACATAAAAACAGTCGTGGATCATCAGGTAACCACACACAGTATTGAGAATCAATGGTTCACATACTTATGAATGGGGTTATTTTAATAAATTCAGCTATTGTTTTGCCTTTTATGTAAAATATCTTACTCAGGACAGTACTAAACAAAAAATAACATGCATTTTTTATCATCCCTCTTATTTTATTAAACTAATTCTCATTTTCACAGATTCTGCAAGGGGTTCACATACTTTTTCATGCTACTGTATTTTTTATTTTTATTTTTTGTAATCCAATACATCTTGCATCTTAGCAATGTGCAATACAATTTAGTACAATATGCAAATGAATCATTCTTTTGAACCAATTCTCTCAAATGATTTGGGCCAATCTGCAAAACATTTGTACATCACTCAACTGTAAAATCAAGTTGATTCAACAAGAATTTTTAAGTATAAACCATCCCAACGAACTGAATATTGCTAAAATAATATTTCCAATTCTAATCTCGACATCCCAATGCTAATCTGAGCAACAAAGACCGCCAGCGTATCTGACATCATTGCGACATCCACAGTCTGTGCAGAATGTGGAAGAACCACAGCGATGAACTTTGAGTTATGATTTTAATAAAGAATCTGCTGCTCTCCAGGATACCGTGCATCATTTGAATGGAATGATTTGCCGTTTTTGCACACATTTGCTTGACTTTTAGAGAAATTTACACCCAAAAGACTGCAGGTATCACCAAAGCTTTACACGATTATCTTTACAGTTTTGCAATTCACTTAGTTAATGGGATAAATCAGGCTCTGGTTCCAACACACCCTTTATCTTTTCTTCAATAACCACGGAAAGTCAAAACTCCACAGGTTCAACACTATTCGATCCGGAGAAATCAATACAGGATATGAATGGACTTCATTATATTATTTGTTCTCGGGAGAATACATTTGATGTGGCGTCGAATTGATGTGTCTGCTTAGAAACAATAGCGCGAGTGCCTACAGCGTTTGTGTTTACACCGAGACGTTTGGTGTCTTTTGAAGAGCCTGATTCTCCCATTCAGTCCTTCCAAGTCCCTTCAGTTCTGACTACAAGTCTCACTGATTGCAACAGTTCGAATTACAGTGCATTCTTTCAGCCGCCACCGTTCCTTATCCAAAAGGTGGTTCGTTCTCCATTGACCCAGACCTGACTTCGACAGGCGTGTGGGGAACGAAACCAAGCCAGGCCCGGTTGAGCAGGTTTTATCCTTGAGGATAAAACATTGCAGAGGAAGCAGTAATCAGGATCAGTTTTCGGTGCTGATGAAGCACACAGATGTGTGTTGCATGCAGTTTCTCAGCAGTCAGACTCTTTGATGTGTTTGAAAGGACGCGTGTCGCAGCGTGTGTTCTCGACAAACTCATCTTCCAGATCCGAACCCCACAATTCACAGCACTAATCCTCCACTAAACCCAAAATATTAACACAAAAACACATTTTCTTTCATCACTTGCAGGAACATCTCTAAAGCAAGAAAAGCGTCACAAATAGTGATTATATTGTGTAAGATGAAATACAAATTATGGCTTTTTAAAGTGGGGGATCTGTAATTGAAAGCATTATGATTCTATCAAGAGCCCAAGTTATTCTGTAATTAAATTTTCATATTAACTCAAAGGACAAATGTCTGAATGCAAAAAGGCTCTTCAGATCCCAAGTGTTCCCACTGAACAGGTAGGAGAGGGAAAGACATTACCGAAACATTAAATCAACCTTTAAAAATAGTAAATGCATTTATTCAAAGATAGAGATTCAATTTGCATACAGATTCTCTATTTGATTACTCCCCAGACACAAGCAAGCCATGATGTGGAGAGTTTAGAAACACTTTTCAATCTGCAATCTAAATATTATGCTTAACTATACTGTATCTCATTTACAACAAAGTTTTCTAATTAAAACTTAGTATACAGCTGAGACAAATGCAGGGCTGACAATACCAATTAAAAGTAATTGCGTATCAATGCACAAACACAATGCGCACCATGACAAATTGTGTCATAAACTAGAAACATATTTGGATTTGAGTTGCATAGATTAATAATTATGGTGACGTCACACAACGAAGCAACCTCTTCCAGGTTCTGACGATGAGTTTGAGCAGCGCCGTGGTTCTAATGAGCTATTAAGTGTTTTATAAAGTAATGATGTTTGTTAATGTTAATAAAAGTTACTATGAACCTGAAGCCAATGAGGAAAAGCTTGCGTATAAAACTACACTATTAAAAATAAAAAATCAGACATGCAATATGTATCTTTACAGCTTTAATACACCAATTATGTTTTTTAAATATTTGTAATAAACTTAAATGACATTATTGAAACTACTTATTACATTCAAAAGACTTTTTTTTAATCAGTAATGCAATTTATCAGTGTTATTTTATTTGTATATCCTTTTCACAAACAGCCAGCTTTGTCCTGGTTGATCTTCTATGGTGGTCTTATTAATATAAATCATCATTAGATAATATTTGACTTGTAAAAGTGCATGGAATGCTTTGGCGAAAAAGTCCAACTGGTACTATCCCTGACATCAACAAAGTGTCGGCCCAGATCCGGCCCACATGTGTATGTCTGGGATAAGAGATGTGTTTTTCAGCTCCCCACACAGCATTTTTGTTAGATTTGAATAAAGTGCTAATATAAAACATCCAGATCTGATACTTCACACTGTTTTGGATAGAGAGAGTAGACGAAAACAGTATGTGACAAGAGTAGAATGTCTGAATTCACAGTCCTCGTAAAAGAGTATGCAAAGAGTACCCACATTACTTCTGAGATTCTGAATACGATGGACACTTTATTTTCCCATGAGGCCACGGGAGAGGATTTGTGAATGGCAGTGAAGCGACTCAACTGATGTTGGTAGGTCACATGATGTAGTCCATTCGTACTATATAGAACATACTTTTTAGTGGTGGCGAAGTAATCAAAATAAGTACCTACTCAGAGAGAATGCGATTTTGGATGCACCCTCAATCACTTACCTGTAACACTGTGGCTCCAGCATGGAGGAACTGCAATCCAGACTCTGCAGAGTCAATGCCCCCGGTGGCCAGAATGGGAAAACCAGGCAGAGCTTTCGCTATGGCGGACACTGCTCTCAATGCGATGGGCCGGATGGCATTTCCTGCGGATGCAAAAACAAATTATTATTACCCTCTGCATCCATTTTTGAGCTTTTAGATGTCAATAAAATAAAATAAGATAAATCGTAAATAATAAAAAAAAAAAGTCCAGCGTGAAGATCTCAGATCTCAAATGGAAGGTCTACAGCAGACACAAATTATCTTCGTTAAACGGCGTCTCATCCTCTAAAATTTCAGACTGATGTTCTCTAGGGAGCGCTGCGCCTCCTTACATTACACCCTTTATTTATTTACCTGAGCTGCAATGTCTTGAATAAAATTAAAACCTCTGATCTGATCCCGCTGACAGACGGGGCCGTTTATCACATTAGATTTAACTTCATTTCACTGGCAGCCTTTTTTTCCCCTCATTGATCAGTGGGAGACATTGTCTCTCCTCATTTGGCGCTGGTGTCACTAAAGACAAAGAGCGCGGGCCAGCGCTCTCTCCCACACGCTAAATGACCCTTATTAATGATACAGAGGACTCGCGTTAAAGGAACACCGTCTCAGTCCATCTTCTCTGAAGAAGCATGTAAAGTTAATGTCGGCATTTCCATGTATATTACAGAACATGTGAAACAGCAGCAAATATATTCAAACACAGGATGCACATTCATCCTACATAACATAAATTAGGGATATTGTGTGTTTCCACACACACACACACACACAAAAAAAGAAACTTGCAGGAAAGAAAAATCCACAAATGATCTCTTTTTAACATCTCAGTTGTTTCCCCTACACAGCAGCAATGAGATTAAATGAAAAGAATATGGAGACTTTCACTTTCACTCACATTTTTAACCCAAGAAAAAGATATAAGCAATCTCAAATGTGACCCGGGACCACAAAACCAGTCATAAGGGTCAATTTTTTAATTTATACATCATCTGAAAGATAAATAAGATTTCCATTGATGTATGATTTGTTAGGATAGGACAATATTTGGCCGAGATACAACTATTTGAAAATGCAAAAAAATAAAATAAAAAAAATAATTGCCTTTAAGGTTGTCCAAATGAAGTCCTTAGCAATGCATATCCACTCACAAAAATACATTTTTGATATATTTACTGTAGGAAATTTAGAAAATATCTTCATGGAACATGATCTTTACTTAATATCCTAATGATTTTTGGCATAAAAGAAAAATTGATCATTTTGACCCATACAATGTATTGTTGGCTATTGCTACAAATATACCCATGCGACTTATGACTGGTTTTGTGGTCCAGGGTGTATCTTTTCTCTACAGCTTCTAATTAATCTCAACAATGTCTCAAACTATGGTCAAATTTGTTGAGATACCAAAATTTGCAATTAAAAGTCTGATTTTTATATTTTGAGAAAGATGTTTTCAAACATTTCTCATTAAATTCTTTCAAAATGTCTATTGCTTTTGCTCCTAGTTAGGATTAAAGATTTAAACAAACATCTATCTTTAAGTATTAAACTTTAATCACCTAGCAACTACCCGGAACACCCTAGCAACACACTAAAAACTGCCCACAACTACATAGCAAACACATAAAACACTATAAAATCATAGTGGCAAGTTTTAGACATAGAACATATTCTGGATTAATCTATTCGCATTAATTTTATAGTTCTATAATCTTACTATATGACAACAATATCTCATTTGTATCTATTTTCATTTCAGTTTACAATAAGGTTAGGGTTCAGAGTAAAAATGAACAATACTAGCATGTTAATTTCTTCATACACCAATGCATTTTTAACTCATTCCCCACCAGCATTTTTTTATTTATTTAACAATTTGCCAGCCACCTCCAGCATTTTTGATAATTTTCACAAAATTTTCATGGCCTCCAGAATATTTTTTTGAATGAATATCTGAACATGTAAAATATCAAAAGAAGGAACAAAGCATCTTTTTTTAACAACAAAAAAAGTATTCTAACTTCATGCGCTATTTTTTTTTTATCAACACTTGAGTGTGGGTAAGTTTCATAAAAAAGCAATATTTTGAACAAACCATTATCGTTATTTTTGTGCGTGCTGAAGTTTTGTCGTCTGTCGTTTTAAATGCTCAAGCTCATTAAACAAGGATGGATTGTGATTGGCTGTCATTGTTTTGATCATTCATCAGCAGTTAAAATCATCGAATCGAATCAGTGGTTTGGAGCATGAAAGTCAAGTGATTTCAGTAAACGACATTTCAATGGTTCAATCACTGGGGGGCGTGACTTTGGCAGTTTGATACACCGAACCACTGATTCAAAAGATTCATTAAGCTTCGAAGCTTCATAAAGCAGTGTTTTGAAATCATCCATCACTAGATATTGTTGAATAAAGTCATTATTTTGTTTTTTTGGTGCACAAAAAGCATTCTCGTTGCTCCATAACATTAAGATTGAACCACTGTAGTCACATGAACTGTAAATATGTCTTTAGTAACTTTCTGGGCATTGAAAGTGTAAATTATCTTGCTGTCAATAGAGGCCTCACTGAGCCATCGGATTTTATCAAAAATATCTTAATTTGTGTTAAGATGAATGCAGGTGTGTAACGACTTGAGGGTGAGTTATTAATGACTGAATTTTCATTTTTGGGTGAACTAACCCTTTAAAAGTGTTAGGGTTAGCGAATTTTCAGAGAACCATCTGAGACAGTTACTTCGCAATAAAAAATTTATTTAAGTATGTACACACAGTCGATCCATCTTCTGCAACAACATTCCGTGCACAAGCCAATGAAAAACAGAGTATTTGAAAAGCCATGTAATATACTGACACACATTTCAGTCTACTTAGTCAGGGGACACTTAGCAGGTCTGCCAGCTGACACTCAAATCTAATCCAGCGGATTTAAATGGAAGGAGGAACCTTATTCAGTGGCCGTGCAGGAAGCGCTTCTCAGGAGGAGATACTGACACCTCTAATTGCATTAGAAATGGATGAGGTACTCTCAACAACTGCAGCCTCTCCACAGGTAGAACCCTGTCACCCCGGTGCTGTTTACAAACACATGGGGGGAAAAATTTCCTTTTATGAGACTCTGATGGACATAAAAATAAATTAAAAAGGAGCAGGGGAGGGATAGAAAGATTGACAGATTGTGTCAAATTCCTTCACGACCCTCATTTTCTTAGTGGGAAACAACAAGTCTCATTGTTTCCATATGATGTAGAAACATATTGTGTGGCGTGTTGTGATGGTTAGTCTTGCAGAAATCGTCGTCAGGTCACTAGAGGGTCTGTGTTTGCGGGATGAAGGGGGGCAAGAAAGCTTCTCATCTCTGGTCAGTCCGAGGCGCTTACTGAAACGCTGCACGTCACACCTGCTATCCCGATGAATAATTCCGAGCACAGACGGATGTACGGAGGAATCAGGCAGGACACTGAGGCCTGGAATTTGGCATCATCAAACAAGAAGAAGAAAGGCAATAGGAGAAAAAAAAAATCACGTACAAGGAGAGGCAATTAGGGAAATACACACAGACCTGACCTATGGTATGATAATGAACATCCTGTCTAACTCCCTCAAGCGTACACACACACACACACACACACACACACACACACACACACACACACACACACACACACACACACACACACACACACACACACACACACACACACACACACACACACACACACACACACACACACACACACACACACACAGAAAGAATGCTGGGAATGGTAATTGAAGCTGAGGAAATATGCTGTTCGTTTGTATCAGAAGAACATAAGTTATTGACACAAAAAGGTTGCAGAAGGTTTCACAAATCTGTATTTTGTGGATCAAACTGAAACGTGGAATCAGATGTGAGAGGAATTAGAAGTCGTGGAGAAAGAGATGAAAATATAGATGAAAAGCAGGAGCTGGAGGGCATGGTGGAGACGTCAAACAAGCACACCCATCATTACCATACTGTGTTAATGACTAATGGGTAATGCTCACAGAGAACGGACGAGCTCCACTGGGTTTGCCATAAATATTCGTCTTCCATATCTATATATTCAGATTTCCATAATTAATGGAATTTGCTAAGGCTGGTGATGCTTCACTATTAGTGTCAGTCGTTCTTTGGGTTAGGGATTTGAATAGACCTCTAACTCTAAGTATTAAACTCACACGGTTTGCACTATAGACATGAATGCTACTTTAATTTTTAAATGAGCTTGTTTTACATGGACAAGGAACTGGGTGAAAATATAATAAATCACATAAAGAATCTTTAGAGAAACAGAAGAACATCATATACACTAAGAGTGGCTCTTTTAGGCCATTAACAAACCATCCAGAACATACGAGCAACCACATAGAAACATGCTAAAAACCACTCAAAATACTAAGCAAAAAAAAAAAAAAAAAATCATTGTTAAGCAGCTTTTTTGTCTTGTTTTCTGGTAAAAATATCTAAATAAACAACTTTAATTTAGATGAATTAATGTGAGAAGGAAAATTGCACAAGTTTGTTTTCGAGGATTAATTGGCCATTAGTTTTGTCTTGTTTTAAGCAGAAACCTCCAAAAATGTGTCTGGTTTTATGCATACAGTGAGGGGAAAAAACAATTTGCATCTATTTTCTCAGAAAAACATACATTCTTTGAATATAATTTGAATAAAAATGAACAAAATAAAAAAAATACAATTAAACTGATCTGGATTTAAGGATGTTCAGATATTTTTTTAAAAGTGGACCTATTATGACAAGATTTAATATAAGTCTCTGGTGTCCCCTGAATGTGTCTGTGAAGTTTCAGCTCAAAATACCCCACAGATCATTTATCATAGCTTTTGAAATTTGCCCCTATTTGGCAAAAACATGACATTTTTGTGTGTCCCCCTTTAAATGCAAATGAACTGCAAAAGAAGGCGGAGCTTTAACAGTTCACGCTTCGGTTGCTCAACAACAACAAAGCTGGAGAATCTCACGCAGCCAAAATGAGGATTGTCAGTAACGGTATTCAGCCTTGCATTGTTCAAACCGGAGTCGACACTGATGGAGAGACTCAGGAAGAAGTTACAACTTTTAGAATGAAACTGGATGTTTCTGAACGGTTAGTGGATAAATTTATGTAGTTGCTGTGGAGTTGATTCAACTCATTGACTAGCATGTGCCGACATATTAATCTTTTGTGCAAAACCCATATAGACGCCCACTATACACAGCGTACCTGTTTGCCAAACAGAGCCATACACACCAGTTATGATTGCTATCAAATGCTGTGAATGGTATAATAGTTTTTCCAAAATATTGCTAAGACAGAAAAGCTCCTTTTTTAGCAATCGATCTTTCAACTTTCAGGCTATCCAATCTAACGAGACTCTAAATAGTGTCTGTGCAGTCAACGACAGAACAGTTAGCATGCTTTACTCAAACTTTTGCCATGTGGGTGGAAACGTGCAGATTAAGGGGCGGTAATATTATAATAAGATACCCTTCCTACGTCACTAGGGGAGCGAAATCTGAGCGGGTCGTTTTTTAACATGCTTGCAGAGAAAGGCTTGGCAAAACAAAGTTACTAGGTTACTAGGTTTCACATTTTCTGGGTTGGTAGATGCACCGGGGACCGATTATAGCACTTAAACATGGAAAAAGTCAGATTTTTATGATATGTCCCCTTTAATAGAAAACTAGACAAAGAACATGATTACTTTGCTGTGTAAGGATCAGAATATCATAGGCCACGTTCACACAGGAACACAATTGTCAGTCTTGTATTTGAGTCCTTAACTGTGTGAACGTAACTAGACATTGTCTGTCACATCATACAGTGTGAGAGAGACATGTGCCAACCAAGTGTTGCAGGTTTTCATGTGTCGTTTTGTTAACTTACAGTGACAGAGATATGTGCACTGTGTCATCTGTTAGATTTAAATCCAGTCACTTTTCCCAATTAGAGCTACTCCCATCAGTTTTGGGTTCTACAAGCAATTTAAATGCTCCACCCTTCATCCAGATATAAAAGCTGCTGTCGGTTAATGAAGATTTGATGGATGAACTCATGGCTTGACTGGTTACCGTGATTTTGCTAAGTAAGATGTGCTCCTGGATCAACATATTTTGTTTATCCTGAAACAACATTCCTGTCTGAAAATGTAGTTCTAACCCTATCCCGACCACTAACCTTACCCATAACGTATCCCTAAAATCAGAGGGAAATGATAGGTGAATAACACTGATGTAGAAGCACCTAACCCTGGTTGTAAGCCTGAACGACATAAACTGTAAACTTGTCCCTCAAATCTGATTGGTTGATTGGAATGTTGTTCCAGGATCAGCAAAGATGTAGATTCAGGAACATGTTGTACTTGGTGAAATCAAGTTCTCCTGGCTGGATTGGTCTCTTGAAACTGATTGAAAGTGAAAAGACTTTTCAGTTTTATGGACGTCGCCATCTTTGATATTACTTTGTTGCTGTGGCTACTGGTAAGAGAATATGGGCTTGGCTACTATTGCATGTTCATACAGACAGTTTTCAAGACTCAAAGTTGATATGAGAATGTGGCATTCCGAAATTCACACCTGTAAGTAAATGGGGTTGTCAATCCCATAAACTGACAGTGTGAATGTAGCCAAAGAGAATTAGGCCAACCACCTATCATTATCATTATAGATAACCACCTTCTTCATAAAATGTAAAAATCTCATTTAAAATTATAATTCTGGTTTGTTTGGCCACATAAAGCCCACACCTGGTCTCCCTGATGGACCCATCCACTGTCTTTCTTGACAGTCACATTAGTATAATAAGCAATTTCTATGAATACCTGATTTCATGTTATAATAATAGCATCAGGAGATGGCGAATGTGTGTCCTCGTTTAAATGTGATGTAATAAAAGACTTAAGATAACTCTGACATTTGGGAAAATGTCATCAGTTCACCTTTTCTCTTTGATGAAATGATGGCATTACATTTATACAATTATCCGATTAAACAAAGTAACGTGCCAGAATCTTCTGAAAAAGGCGAGAGGCACAAAGTCATCTCCGCCAGTCTCAAAAACATCTGCTGACACACTGAAAACTGACAGCCAACTGCATAAAATACACAAATTATTTGTAAACATCACATCCCAAGTCAAGATACTCAAGGAATTTACCTCAATGCAGGTCACAATTATGCAAAATAGTAGGAAAAAAAAGCCAAAATGTGTTTATGAACCAGCAAAGGCAGAGCACTCCTTAAACAGTACTACATGGCCTTTTGTATGTGACACTATGGAAAGTGTTTCTGGTATCATTGCGTACTATCTAGTGGTCAGGGACTGATGCATAATTCAGAGATCTGGTCAGTTAAGGCCACTGCACATTGTGAAGTGTGTGACGATCTCAGCAGAAATGCTTCCTTTTACAACACGACTGGTGCTTTAAAAAACTGACAAAGCACAGCATCTCCTGCAGCTGATAAAGAACATGCAGTGGAAAAAAAAAACATGATACATTCTTCTCTACAACCACAACAATCAAGCATACCTTCATGTTACACTGGCTCTTATATAACGAAGGTGTATGTTATATGTTGTTAAGTGCGTTACTGTGTTAAACACTTGCAAAAAAACGTTCTCAGTAAAAAAAACAACAACAATAAAAACACCTGCAAGGCCTGGAAGATAGCAAGCCTCAGCCAGGTGAAAAAAAGTGACAAAAGTAACGTAGCACATTATTTTCCACTAAAAAATAACTAAGTAATGTAACTAGTTACTTTTTCAGGGAGTAACACAATATTGTAACACATTACTTTTAAAAGTAACTTTCCTCAAAATTGAAAAAAACCTTACTGTAATGCATTACTTTCCATAAAAAGTAACTAAGTAATGTAACTTGTTACTTTTTTAGGGAGTAACACAATATTGTAACACAATACTTTTAAAAGCATATTTTCTCCAACATTGAAAATACCTTGCCGTCACGCGTTACTTTCCATAAACAAGTAACTAAGTAAAGTAACTAGTTACTTTTTTAGGGAGTAACACAATATTGTAACACATTACTTTTAAAAGTAACTTTCTCCAACATTATAAATACCTTACCATAATGCATTACTTTCCATAAACAAGTAACTAAGTAATGTCACTAGTTATTTTTTTATGGAGTAACACAATATTGTAACACATTACTTTTAAAAGTAACTTTCTCCAACATTATAAATACCTTACCATAATGCATTACTTTCCATAAACAAGTAACTAAGTAATGTCACTAGTTATTTTTTTATGGAGTAACACAATATTGTAACATTACTTTTAAAAGTAACTGGCCACAACTTTGAAAATACCTTACCATAACGCATTACTTTCCATAAAAATTAACTAAGTAATGCAACTAGTTACTTTTTTAGGGAGTAACACAATACTGTAACACATTACTTTCAAAAGCATATTTTCTCCAACATTGAAAATACTTTACTCTCACGCATTACTTTCCATAAACAAGTAACTAAAGCCGGGGACACACCTAACGATTGTAAGCCCGATTATGAATGTAATTTGATACTTACGACTGATCATGTCCAATCGCGCCGAGTCAGAGCCAGTTGCGTTCAGTCGGTGTTTACATTTGGTGCTTAAAATCGTGCAGTGTGCTGCGTCTAACGATTCTAGTCTTAGAATTTTAGAAACAGTCATTGCCAGTCCTCCTCACAAAGATTTTTCTCAAATTTGATAATTCCCCCTCACAAAGATTCTTCTCAAATTTGATAATTCCCACTTCTGAAGTAGTGATTATGAGCAAATCGCATTCAAGTTTCGTTATTTATTTTTTTTTCAAGGAAAGTCATCTTTACAATAGCACTGAGAGCACGTGAAGGCAGCATAATATTTGCGACCGATGACGTCTCTGTTTCCTTGGAGACTATGTCAGGCGATTGTAAACAAGCGGCGAAATGGCGTCAAAAACGTTTGAAACATAAAAACACATTGGACAACCGGTATGGAAGAAAAACTGGTTGAACTCTGGCAAGAGTACGACTGTCTATACAACACATCTTCGAAGGAATACCATAATAGAAGCGATAAGGAAAGAAGTTGGGCTGCTATTGCGGAAGCTTTGAACGTGTCAGGTAATGTACAGTGCCCAAGGAAGTCGACCGGAAGTTGAAGTCGGCCGGGTGCCGCCATCTTGTAGCAGAACTTCACTTGCGTTAGCATCCCATTGACTCCCATTCATTTTGGCGTCACTTTGACAGTGAATAACTTTACATCTGAGGCGTTTAAAGACTCCATTTGTCCATTATTTATTTCCAAAGATACACAACAATGCATAAAGGGCTCCATTACCTTCTATGTTACATTATGGCCCCGTAGAAACAGTTTTTGTAAAAATAAGCTAACGATTGCGTCATAACTACTCGACTCTCTGTCGCACAGTAGCGAAATTACCGTACAGACAGGAGGAGAAACTCGCAGGCAATCGGGGAGATTATCTTAATATGGCGTGCTGGCGTTACATTTTAAAATACTATACAAAATAATTAATCAGAATACTTACTCCTGCTCACTCACGCCAAAGAACTCCCCGCTCAAGCTCGCCGTCTCTGCAAGATTAACGATGGCAGTTTTTCACGCACAGCTACTAGAAGATTTACATCTGTCAGACAGGTTGCGGACGTCATCAAGCTTAGTGTGAGTCTGCGCGTCAGAAGCGGAAGTGCTAAAATTCGCTAAAAATGGGCTTCACTTGACTCAATTGAGTTCCAATGGGGTCGCTGTGTCCATTTCTTTTACTGTCTATGGTAATGTACAGGGCCGGATTATCCATAGACGGCATTGGGCGAGTGTCCTGGAGCACCAGCCAATAGGGGGGCAACAAATGATAAAGATAATTATTATTTTTTTTTTTATTATCATGTTTTGTATATATATTATTTATCTGATACGGATACAAAATTAACAGTTGATACAATATATACAGAGAGAATATAAAGAGCCCTGCCCCTTTGATCGCAAAAGAGTTAAAGTGCCCTTTGAGGTCGCATTGTGGTAGTATAAAGTTAACGTTACTTCTGTGGTAATGTAATGGTCTGTACAGTGCCGTTTCAAGTCGAACAAGCTTCATTGAGGATCGCAGCTTATCGTTGTTTAACAACGGCCGACACCACCGGAGTGCGAGCCCTAAAAATAGATTTAAGCATATGAATTACAAATATTTTACCTATTATTGAGATTTAGTTTACTCACCTCAAATTCTCTCTATAGAGAACAAATCCATGTTGCCTCTCCAGCCAGGACCTCACACATATCCTGCACGTTTTTCCACTTTTTTAGTTATTTTCCGCACAAATATAGCTGCAGATTAAGAGCGCGAGCTGTTTGTTTACATCCATTTTCAAGATCCCGCGCACAGTGTGTTGCTTAGCAGCGGTCTCAATCATAAACGTGTGTTCTTCTCCGACTGTCAACGATTAAAATCGGCTCCAGTCGAAGGAAACAATCGGTATGTGTGTTTAGTTCAGTCTTAGAATGTTTCAGCTAATCGTTAGGTGTGTCCCCGGCTTAAGTAATGTAACTAGTTAGTTTTATAGGGAGTAACACAGTATTGTAACACACTACTTTTAAAAGTAACTTTCTCCAACATTATAAATACCTTACCGTAATACATTACTTTCCATAAACAAGTAACTAAGTAATGTAACTAGTTATTTTTTTATGGAGTAACACAATATTGTAACGTTACTTTTAAAAGTAACTGGCCCCAACATTGAAAATACCTTACTGTAATGCATTACTTTCCATAGAAAAGTAACTAATGTAACTAGTTACTTTTTAGGGAGTTACACAATATTGTAATACATTACTTTTAAAAGTAACTTTTCCTAACATTGAAAATAGCAGCGGTGGTTTCAAAGTTTTTTATCTAAAATGTAAGATATCCAACATTAAATTCTCGTATTACTGTTGAATAAAAGCCATATCACCCTTACAGTTGTTTTATTTTTAAATATGGTTGTGCTTCACCATTAAATGTATGCAACTGGCAGATGATTATACATTGTAAGTTATTGTTTACCTAACCGGGATGCATAAGGTCGAAATGAAATGTATCAAATAGAATCGAATGTTAAATAACATCACAGCCTGTGTTTAACAGATATTTATTCATGGCCTGAAAGCCTGAATTACAAACCCTGTACAAGTTGCTCAGAATAAGAACACAACCCTTATTATTTAGCTGGATATTAACAACATCATGTTGTAGAAATCTGAAAAGTTACGGTACAAGTTAATACACAGTTACCGCTAATCAAAAGCAGGTTTTTGTAATTATAAAAACCAGCTCACAAAGTAAGGTATGGGGGTGGATGATGTGCTGTAATTAACGCTTAAACTACTCATTATTACTTTTAGATGTGCAAAGCCATGTACTGTAACCTGTTCTAAATTTCGCACCTATTTAATACTAATCCAATTATGATGCAAATGAGGATGAAGCATGCACTGAAATCACTTATGCTGCTGCATAAATAAATCAAGATATATTTATAGATCACTGACTAAAAAAATCTCCAAAAAAGCTCCTTTTTTGATTAATGACAAAGAAATAATGCAAAATTTTCATGTTTTCGTGTTCAAAAGTTTTCAATATCCTAAAACTTTTATTTTAACATGTTTCCAGGTTTAAATAAGATTTTGCAACCCAGATTTTCAATATGGTGTCAGACTTTTAGACTTAACAGTATTATAGTATCATATATGTTATGTACACAACCATTCAAAAGGTTGGGGACGGTAAGCCTTTTTTTTTTTTTTTTTTTTTTGTAAAGAAATTAATACTTTCATTCTACAATGATGCATTAAATTGATCAAAAATGACAGTAAAGACATATATAGTGCTACAAAAAATATTATATATATATATATATATATATATATATATATATATATATATATATATTATATACAAAAATATGGTGTTTTCATCATTGATAACAATAAGAATTTTTGTTTTTTTTTTAGCATCATATCAGCATAATTAGAATGCTTTTTGATCATGTGACACACACTGAAGACTGGAGTAATGATGCTGACAATTCAGCTTTGCCATCAAAGAATTAACTTACATTTTAAAATACATTAAAAAAAGAATGGAAAAAGAATAGAAAATGCTATTTTAAATTGTAATAATATTTCACATTCAAGTGTTACAGTTTTTACTGTATTTTTGATTTAATGCAAACTTGGTGCACATAAGAAAAACAACACTTTTGAATGGTAGTGTATTGTATTATTATTTATTATATTTAATATATTCACTTTAGTTGCATTTTATAAGCCTTTACATACAAGCTCCTTCATTTAACACATTAATTATTCTATGATGAATAAGACATCTATTTATACACTGAATCCTGACACGCCGATGTCAAAGTCTCAAGCTCATGTTTCTACATTTCTCTCTGACTGTTTGGTCCTTTACTGGGTCGATGGTCTCAGGAGTGATTGACAATCTCATTCAGCGAGTGCGTTATAGACGCCTCTTCTGGTGCGTGTTCTTATCATTAGTAGTTAGCCTATGGTTATGTTCACAGCCCACTGCCGCTCCCCGCCCATAAGATTTAAGGGCCTGCCCTTTAGAGAATATTTAACATAAAATTGAAATCTTGACAGCGGTGAGAAATCCGTCCTGAGCGAGGCGAATTTAATTAATCAGACCTACTGTACCATGCTCTGTCCAACACGGCAGGCCGCAAATTAAACAGCCGAGAGCTCCCTGCATCCTTACCATATCACCTCCGCTAGGAGGTAATGCACTGATCTAGCTAGATGCAAATATAAAAAAAGCAAAAAGAAAAACACAAGCAAACAAACTCGACATATTTCCCAAGAGCCCTTCACATAGACGATGCATTTATGACCTGAGCGAGAACCACAGACTCAGAACTGGGACTGTTTTTCTTCTTTATGCGGCGGCGCATCTGTGTCGAAACTCTCGGAGGGTTGTTTAACTAGTAAACCAAAACAGTGTGTACTCTGAGTGTGAGTTTTTGCATTTGACAGTAATGTGGCTGAACGTACCGCGGGTGACCGCAGCGCTCAAACGTGCCGGTAGACGATCATGCTTCTGTTACCTTCAGCATGACAATCACAACAACAGGCACGTAGAATGAGGCATTATGGGTATGTTGGGAAAAGATGAGGTGAGATTGGAGCCACAGGGGTTAGAAACCGATGCACAGGTATGTTTTCTCTGAGGGTTGAAGGAATAAAATCTTAGTGATACATAAAATGTTAAAGGAATAACAAAAATACCCCTTCTAAATCCATACTTTATTCTATGGAACATAAATGTTGTTGAAGAACCTACTCTTTTCATTATAGTAATTTTCTGTTCGTTTTCAACCAAACCCTATTGCAAACCCACAGAACACTTGGATTATACGACATGTGTTGCATGGGACCACTCTGTGATAGTTTTTTTTAAAGCTTGATGCTGGCAGTGTTGGGGGTAACACATTAAAAATAACTTGAGTTATGTAATCTGATTACTTTTTCAAGTAACCAGTAAAGTAACGCATTACACAAAGTATCTAAGTTACTCTTTCAAATAAGTAACACAAGTTACTTTTCACATTTATTGACTGACAGCTCTCCTGTCACCATGCTGAGACAAATAAAGTGCAGAGGTGTTGTGTTCGCTTGTAAACATGATGGTTATTGTAGTTCTAGACTAAATGTGAACATTCATTTACTCATTTCACTTGCACAAATACATTCAGTATCCCTCAAAATTAATAAAAACTCAATCTCAGAATTTTACGCAAACCTGTAATAACTATACTCTAAAAAATGCTGGGTTAAAAACAACCCAAGTTGGGTTGAAAATGGACAAACCCAGCGATTGGGTTGTTTTAACCCAGCAGTTGGGTTAAATGTTTGCCCAACCTGCTGGGTAGTTTTATTTCAACCAACTATTATTTAAAAATTGCTATATGGCTAGCTTAAAATGAACCCAAAATAGTTGGGAAATTAAAAACCAGATGCAATTAGAGACAACAATAATAGACAAAAGGTGAATGTTTATTAGTAAGCTTTAATATTTTATTAATATAAATTTAATAGTTTAATAGTTTATTAATATAAATGTATTAATAAGCAATTTAATAAATGTTTATTGTTTAATAATTATTCATTGAACATTAATAAATGTTCATTTCCAACATACTTTGGGTTAATTTTAATTAAGCAATACAGTAATTTTTAAACAATAGTTGAGTTAAATAAAACTACCCAGCAGGTTGGACAAACATTTAGCCCTACCGCTGGGTTAAAACAACCCAATTGCTGGGTTTGTCCATTTTCAACCCAACTTGGGTTGTTTTTAACCCAGCATTTTTTAGAGTGTAACTATATTAAATTACACAAATATACTTTATGTATTTAATCTCACTTTATTATCCAATGTCTTTGCTGCTGACCTTCAATGATCTAATTCAAACATACTACTGTAAGAAGCAAAAATTACTTTAGATTAGATTTAGAAATAACAGTGTTGAACTTCCATCTCTTTACACTCTAAAAAATGCTGGGTTGTTTAACCCAAGTTTGGGTCAAAAATGGACAAACCCAACCATTGGGTTAAATTTTTAAATGCATTTTTTAACCCAACGGTTGGGTTTGTCCATATTGACCCAAATTTGGGTTGAAACAACCCAGCATTTTTTAGAGTGAGAATGGCAGCACAGCTGAAAGGTTTGTTTGAGCTGCGCCCTCTACTGTACAGGAGTAAATATGCATTTCCTTCAGCCTGAGGCCCATTTCACTTTTGGTTTGAAAGGGCCTTAACATTTATAAAAAATATAACTTTTTTTTGTTGTTATTAAAAACCAAACTAGCAGGTTCAGCCTAGGTGAGAAAAAGTAATGCAAAAGTAATCAAACTTATTACTTTTCCTAAATAGTAACGCAATTAGTTACTTTTTAAGGAGTAACGCAATATTGTAATGCATTACTTTTAGAAGTAACTTTCCCCAACACTGGATGCTGGTCATTACTCACTGCCATTATATGGAGGAGTGTTAGCGGGATATTTTTTTAATTTCTCATTTTCAAAGAAAGAACGGCATACCGCATTAGAACAACAAGAGGGTGAGTAAATTATTACTTTCATTTGAGGGTGAACTATCCCTTTAAGTAAACTGAACTTGATAGAATTGTTTGCCATACATACTTTAACTGCACATTTTTGTCATTTTGAAGCTTGATAGATTCAGTCCTCATTCACTTATTCATTATATTGGAATGAGTTGGCAGGATCTCCTTTACAAAATATTTTTATTTCCACAGAAAACAGAAAGTCATACAGGTTCAGAACAAAATAGCCTACGGGTGAGTAAGCAATGACAGTGCATTCATTTTTGGATGAACTATCCCTTTAAAAGAAGCGAAAACGTAGTAGAGGGGCATAACTGACACAGTGGGGGTCTCTCATGGGAACAACCGAGTGCTACATTCTCTCTCTCTGAAAATGGTAGGCAGACAGGCAAACACATCCATGGCCACATCCTGCAGCTCTCAAAGGGGCCCTGATTCACCCACTCCATGACACTGTGCTAATGCACTCTCAGGAAGGTCAATACTCACACACATACACACATCTTAGCGCTCAGCTCAGCTATTGAAAGGAACCTCCCAGAGCACTTTTAATTGTCAGTCGCTACATGCCACATACAGACACTCTGCAGTGAATCTGAAACCCATTAAATGGAAAATTTAAGTTGCAAAAAGTTTTTTTTTTTTTTTTATAACTTTAGTTTAATAGGTCAGCAGGGCCAAATATGGAACGAGGCCTTAAATTTCAAGTCCAACAACATACATTTTGTTTTATGTTTTGTGGCTGTGTGAGAATATAAAATACAGTACTATACTATACTATACTATACTATACTATACTATACTATACTATACTATACTATACCATACAGAGAAACACACAAGTGAGTTGCAGCAATAAGTAAACGGACCAAAATAAAATAAAATAAAATAAAATAAAATAAAATAATAAAATAAAATAAAATAAAATAAAAGCTATTGAAAAAAAAATCAAAGTCATAGTTCTAAATTCAAAAGAAATTAAATTAAATTTGATTAGATTATTTGTTGAGAAAAACACACAAGTGAGCTGCAGCAATAGGTAAATGGACTAAACTAAACTAAACTAAACTAATAAAATAAAATAATAAAAAAACTATGGAAAAAAATCAAAGCCATACTTCTAACTTAAAAAGAAATTAAATCAAATTTGATCAGATTATTTGTTGAAAAAACACAAATGAGCTGTGGCAATAAGTAAACAGATAAAATAAAATAAAATAAAATAAAAAATAAAATAAAATAAAAGCTATGGAAAAAAATCAAAGTCATAGTTCTAAATTAAAAAGAAATTAAATTAAATTTGATTAGATTATTTGTTGAGAAAAACACACAAGTGAGCTGCAGCAATAGGTAAATGGACTAAACTAAATTAAACTAAACATATAAAATAAAATAAAATAAAATAAAACAAAATAAAATAAAATAAAATAAAATAAAATAAAATAAAATAAAATGGAAAAAAAATCAAAGCCATACTTCTAAATTAAAAAGAAATTAAATTAAATTTGATTAGATTATTTGTTGAGAAAAACACACAAGTGAGATGCGGCAATAGGTAAATGGACTAAACTAAACTAAAATAAAATAAACTAATAAAAAAAGCTATGAAAAAAAAAAAATCAAAGCCATACTTCTAAATTAAAAAGAATTTAAATCAAATTTGATCAGATTATTTGTTGAGAAAAACACAAATGAGCTGTGGCAATAAGTAAACAGACTAAAATAAAATAAAATAAAAATTGGAAAATAAATAAATAAAAAATAAAATAAAAGCTATGGAAAAAAATCAGTCATACTTCTAAATTTAAAAGAAATTAAATTAAATTTGATCAGATTATTTGTTGAGAAAAACACACAAGTGAGCTGCGGCAATAGGTAAATGGACTAAACTAAACTAAACTAAACTAAAATAAAATAAAATAAAATAAAATAAAAATAAAAGCTAGGGAAAAAAAATCTAAGTAATACTTCTAAATAAAAAAATTAAATCAAACAAAACAATAAAATAAAATTTAAGAGCTTCAGCTTAAGTGTACTGAACTACTTTAAATGAGTAGCTTGCTGCTTACAAAACTATGAAGCATCTTACACTGTACTCACTGTATGAACACACAAAAAAAATAGCCCTAAACTACACTGCAGTCTGTTGAACTATAACTCTATTCCAAGAGTTATGAATCCAAGTACCAGCACACTGTAGTAATACAAATGCTAACATAAATATTGAAACTGTTCCTGTTGCATGCTACAGTACTGTATGTACTGTAATACACTCCATTGTACCAGAAGATACTACAATAACAAGGCCCATGTTTTGTGTGAGAAGTAGAGAAACAGAATGTTGGATGAATATTTCATGTTAGCTTTCTCTAAGTTTGGGTGGTTTTCAGTACAGTGTTTGCATTTCTAAAGCATCATTTATCTTTGCCATTCATTCAGTCGGACAAAAGAAAAATATATATGAAACATGCTTTCTTAAAGTAGATGTGTTTTCCATGTCTATGCACTTAAAAAAAAGTTTGTTCTTGGAGGAGAACTAAATGTAAATGTGAGAGTGTTAGTTTTGAGAGAATGTGTGTGTTGTGCATGAAAAATGTGGCGAGATGTCTGTGAAACAAAAGTCAGAGCCTGTGATCTCACAGGTATGTCATCACTATCAGCTATAAACACACACAAACACACTCTCTGAGAGACTGTGATACTCCACGAATGAAGTGTGTATGTGTCTCTTCCTACGAGGACAATGTGTGTTTACACAAATGGGTTAAATAACTACAATCACCACAGATAAGAGGTGGTTATTCAGCGCAGAAACAGCATGTGAACCACAGCTCTTCATCCTGAAGCTTAAGTCTGATCTAACGCTTTGAGGTCTTCGCTGCAGGTAAGGACAAAATAACTACACATACAATCACTTTCTGCTAACTTACATCAACAATTTATCTCTCCCAGACACACATTCACTAATTTTACTTCATGATACCAAGCTTATTTTGTTTCCCTTTCTTAATTCTATATTTGTACTACTAGTCAGGGTTTCTTACTCAAAAACAGCTGTTGTTTAGCTTTTCATGACCATTTTCCACCTTCTCTCATACTCTCATAATTTAACTGTTTTGTTTTTACCACTTTATCAACTCAAAATGAAACAAGATGGCTATTATCCCCACAAATTGAAAAAAATTAAAAGAGGCATCAGTATCAGTACTAGCACTAATGATATTGACCTTCATTCTTCATTTGTACTTAGTAAAAAAGATACCATTAAACAAATGTGACCCATGCTGGCAAAATGAGTCGCAATAAGCAAATTATTTTCAGTTATTTTCACATTCTCTATTAAAAAAAAAAAATCAAAAATGATGTATGATTTGTTGGAATCAGACAAAAAATTAATGAGCTACACCTGTTTGAAGTTGACAAAAGTCAGCAAAGACTACTTTGAGAAAAATCAAGTTAAAATTAGGTTGCAAAACAAAATCACCTAGCAACTATACCCTAAAATCCCTGCAATAACACCAGATTTGGCACACATCAAGTCAAAACCAAATATCTATAGGAAAAATATATATTCAACTTATTTTTTTCCTTGATATCACAATTGTTTAATTAATGAATGAAACAACAAACAAAAGACCTACTGTACTGCACCAAAGTCCCTTTAAGACAAGTCATTTCACTCGGCGGCCATCTTTGAAACGCCTCTCGGGCATCCTGGGCATCATGCAATCTCTTTGAATGGGGAAACATCAAATTCTCCAAAACTGTTCGCCAACCTTACGATTAAATTTCATATTTGAAATCACCAATGAAATCTAACAACAGCCGACTCATAAATTTAGTTTCTAAACGCTCGAATCATGACAAAAAAAATGGTATTTTTTAGGCTGGATCAAGCTAATGCGCATGCGCAGACCTAAATGCGCGTCTCTTCGGAGTTGCGCGACTGACTGTTTCTATAGACCCCTTAATCGCATACGTCACTGTGACGTCACCGCTCTAGCTGGAGGCAAAACATGAATAAGAACTAATAGCGGGCGCGCTAAAAGTTTGAGGTTTTGACTTTAAAATGTCATCTTGTTGTGTTTTTGGCTGCCAGAATAGAAGGAACAGGACTTTTGGTTCAAAACTAAAGTTTTACCAGATCCTGGCAGACATTCCTTCACAGAAATCAAAAAGATCATTGTGGTTGAAAGCATACAGTGTACAGACTGGACGGAGACGATCATAAATAATACTTGTGTTTGCAGTGCACACTTCATATCAGGTAAAATAATCGATGCATATGTAATGTTGTGTTGGTTTTATCTAGTACAAATCAGCAAGTTTCTGTTTTATAGGTGAAAAGTCTTACTGCACTAGCTAGCTTAAATGTTAAACAAACACAGCGATAGATGTGTGTGCCATCCTTTGAATGGTCTCTTAAAATAATCCACATTGCTATATCCAAAACTTAAGTTAATTTACAAAAATAGCTGTCACAGTCCCGCAGAGTCATATTCGGACAGTTCTGAACCTTCTTCTGCATCTATGTTTAATAAATCCCTCCTAAAACATGCTAGCTTACGCTTGTCAACATTGAGTCCAGCATCTCTTTTTGCCTCCAGCTAAGCCCCGCCCACCAGAAAACGTTGCAATGTTTACAAACTTTTAAGGGGTCTATACGGGTGTGTCTCATACGTTCTGAAAAGTGAAGCCACGGGCTCTTTGATCGCCCCCTGGAGGCTGGATGCAGTACAGGTCATAAACACCGCCCTCTCAATACAGTCGAATGAGACTTCAGTGAAAACTTAAAAATAAATTCTGCTTCAAATAAAACTTTCTGAAAGATGGTTTTGGTCATTTAAGGTAGTTGTCATCACACTGATATATATTCAATTGTTCGTTTTTGTGATGATTTAGATTTTAGCTAGCAATTTGATTCTATAAAAACGGGGCGTGTCGTCATGATTCGAAGTTGATTGACAGGTTGTCTGAGGACTGTGGGAGCTTCGAGGGGAGATTGAAGATGTATTAACTAACTGTTAATTTTCGATTTCTTTGTCATTAACACCAACAAAATGAGTTGTTCAGCAGTAAACTGTACTAACCGACCTACAGGATCTGACGGATCACTGAACTTTTTTTCTGTAACATCAAATGTGGGCGTTATAAGCTAATTAATAAATGTTATTAGTTAAGATAACGCACCTAATGTTAACCATGTCGGGAAAAAGCAGGTGATCGTTATCTGGCAGTTACTTATTGTTTTTATGGGTATAAAATAATAATTAGCAGGACAAAACGAATGATAGCTTACTCTAATTACAGCAATCAATCTCCTGTAACGTTAGTTGAACTTGACTTAAAATGGCAGGACCGTTTCTGACGATTTAGAGTTGTTTCTAGTGGCATATTATATTGATTTTATCTACTGAATTTGCTGTTTCAAAAATATTATTGCTCTAGAAACAGAATTGCCTATTATTTTATAGGTAGACTTTTAAATTGTGTATAATTTTTATAGTCTATTTAAAATACATGAATGATGACGCAGTCGTCTGGGCGGAAGTTTGATATCGCGACTCCGCCTCCGGCTCAACTGACGATTCCTTCTGCGCATGCCCAGGCTCCAAACTTTTTTTTTTTGACGTATTGCGTAACGTGTCAGCGCCCATTCATCAGCCCATTTTGGCTTCAGTTCAATACAATGGAAGGAAGCGACGTCGCGTCGTCCATCTTTTTTTACAGTCTATGGGTCTATAGAAACCGGTGATTCTAACGGCCGCTGAAGTGAGGCGATGACTTTACCAATCGTCGATTGGCTCTTTAGAAGGCAGGACTTATTCCGCCATATTGCGCGTTACACTTTCTCCCATTCAAAACAATACGAGTGACACGTCTTGTGTTATTCTGTAGTCTTTGACTGCACTGATGCTAATATAATGTTACACACCAGATGTTTTACCTCAACAGTTAAGCAAACGTTTATTTAAGACATAACAGATAAAGTTTGCGTGAATACTCGCCAAGACAGATGTTTTGAAATACTGTAATTCTATGCTTATATGTATATCGGGATCGCGCGCTGTCTGAGGCGACTTTGTGCGTGCGCTTTGGATCTGTCCGTCATCGCAAGTAAGGTTATTTTGTCTACATCATCATGATTTTGAAAATCACATTTCATGCCATCAAAAATACGCTATGCATATATATGCTGTGCTTTAAAACGATACCAAACTTGTACTGAGGGGAATTGCGAGTCATCGAGAGAAGCGAGCAGAGAAAAACGGCATTTTTCATGGACAAAGTAAAGGTACTCCTCTCAGAAAACGTACAAATAAAGATACTTTTAGATGTTTAATTGATATTTGGAGCATTTGGATCACTAGACGAGGGCGTAATGAGCTCATTTTTGTGAAAACCTCAAATTCGACCAAAATTGACATTTTTCACTTGTTTTGCCTGTAGCTTGAAATTAACCTGTGCACATTCCGACTCATTTTGCCTGCATGGGTAACAAATATTTAAAATACTGTCTTTATGTTGTTTTAAATCAACTATGACTATACAAATTTTAAATATTATTTGTGATTAATTGTGATTATTACAAAAATCTGTGCAATTAATTATTTAGCCATACATACGAGGTAATACAAGGTTTCATTTGTTAACATTAGTTAGCGGGATTCGATGTACTGTATCTAGTTATGCTTTTTGGTGTATTGGGAGTCAGGTCATGTCATATCTCGCTTAGAGTACCAGTATCACCACAACCACCTCAAAATCCCAATTTAACCCTTGAGTGAGCGGCCACATGGTAATGAGCTAATGACTGCGCAGTCGCAGTTTTGAATTCACAAATGTTGTCTGCATAGTACCTCAAACTGTTTCCACAACAGCAAATCAGTTTTTCCATGAGACGTCCCCTTTAAAATCAAGCACTGCAGCTAAAGCCCTGGTGAACAACAGTACATCATAGGTATATTTGTTTCCAGGCTGTTGGCAGCATCAGCGCTGGCAGCTCGCAGGCCTGCAAGCAGAGCGGAGGGTGATGGATGTTTGGTGGGTGGAGCCGGGGAGACCCTTGCAGGCCGGGGCCGGCTCCGCTCCTGGGGGATGTCACCGAGCTGCAAACTGCCACAGCTTAAATGGGGAAAAGATGACATTGAGTAGTTCGGCTTACATAAAATACTGCTGCAATAGTTTCACGATTAATTTTTAATGTTGCGCCTTGGCTAGCCCCATTCCTGTATCCAAACCAATGCACTTTTTTCAGGTTTTCAGGGACTGTACTAGAAACAAATAGAGAGAGAGATATGGATAGAGGAGGCCAGCATAAGACAGACTCTGGCCCTTGTCAATCTGTTTCTTGTACACACAAACAAACAAACAAACATACACACATACACAATGAAAGAAGGCCTCATAAAAGGCATTAACTATGCAACAGCACAGCAATAGCACAGTGATACAGTACAGAGAACCAGGGAGCAACTGCATCCACATGAATTATTGAGATAGGGAATGAACACACTGCTGGTCTGAGAATATCCCTGAAGAACAGTGTTTGTGTGTGTGTGAACATAAGCCTTGTTAAGGCACAAAACATCATGCTATTGTGAACACACGACACTTGATTCTTGATCACATTGTAACAGCATGTTTCTGTGATCTAAAAGATAAACAAATATAGAACAATAAGGAATAAACTAGATTTTCTTCAGAAGGTGTTTGCCATAGGTTGTTGCCAAAGTGTTGAAATGTAGTGTTCTAAGTGGTTACATTGCTATGCAGATACTAAGCAACTCATTTGCATAAAGTTGATCTTATTGCAACTTTGTTGTGTCGCCAACGGACTCTGTAGTTTAAAGGGGATCTTTTATGCCCCTTTTTAAAAGAGTCTTAAGTGTCCCTAGATTGTGTCTGAAGTTTCAGCTCAAAATACCTCACAGATAATTTATTATTATTTTGGGGGAAGCAAAAGCATGCTGTTTTTGTGTGTATATTTTTAAATGCAAATGAGCTGCTGCTCCCCGCCCTCCTTTCCAGAAGGGGGCTGAGCCTCTACAGCTCGTGCCTCGGATACTTTTTACGGGGCTGTTTCCATGTTCCTTTGTAATATTTAATCAAAATAACTTCCCCTCCATCTTGCTGCGACATGTTTACTGGCATGAGGGTGGGACAACCTGTCACTCACACAAGATCGACCAATAGCAAACCACAACCATCCAATCGATACCTGATGAAAAAAATCAAGTCCCGCCCTACATTTTTTCTTGTTTAAGACTTCTGTTCCATTCCGACTTAAAGGGTTAGTTCACCCAAAAATGAAAATTCTGTCATTAATGACTCACCCTCATGTCGTTCCAAACCCGTAAGACCTTCGTTCATCTTCGGAACACAGTTTAAGATATTTTAGATTTAGTCCGAGAGCTTTCTGTCCCTCCATTAAAAATGTATGTACGGTATACTGTCCATGTCCAGAAAGGTACTAAAAACTTCAGCAAAGTAGTCCATGTGACATCAGTGGGTCAGTCAGAATTTGTTGAAGCATCGAAAATACAGTTTGGTCCAAAAATAACAAAAACTGCGACTTTATTCAGCATTGTCTTCTCTTTCAGAATCTTTTCCATTGAACTGATTCCATTAAATTGATTCCATTGAATCCTTTCATCTGTCGGCGTTGGTAATGCACTTTAATGTCGCCGTGGTTGTTTTTGGCGATTAGGACATCCGCAACATTTTGAAGCATCGAAAATACATTTTGGTCCAAAAATAACAAAAACTACGACTTTATTCAGCATTGTCTTCTCTTCCGGGTCTGTTGTCAATTCACGTTCACGTCTCCGCTTCTTCTTCTTCTTTCCTGTTTTACGGTGGTTGGCATCCAGTTTATTGGTGCATTACAGCCCCCTTCTGCTCCGGAGTGTGGTTCACGACTCCGCAGTGACGCTGCTGACGTGTTATCCGGTGCACCCGAGCTTCGTTTACAGTCTGAAGGAGACGCACGCTGTATTCAAGCTATTCTACATTGTTTGTATTTTGGTATTGCTATAGTTTTTAAAATGGTGCGTAGGTGTGCATGCCGAGGATGTCCTAATCGCCAAAAACAACCACGGCGACTTAAAAGTGCATTACCAATGCCGACAGATGAAAGGATTCAATGGAATCAATTCAATGGAAAGGATTCCGGAAGAGAATACAATGCTGAATAAAGTCGTAGTTTTTGTTATTTTTGGACCAAAATGTATTTTTCATGCTTCAAAAACTTCTAATTGACCCACTGATGTCACATGGACTACTTTGATGATGTTTTTATTACCTTTCTGGACATGGACAGTCTACCGTACATACATTTTCAATGGAGGGACAGAAAGCTCTCGGACTAAATCTAAAATATCTTAAACTGTGTTCAGAAGATGAACGGAGGTCTTACAGGTTTGGAACGACATGAGGGTGAGTCATTAATGACATCATTTTCATTTTTGGGTGAACTAACCACTTAATGCTGAAAACTGGCTCAAAAGTGTATCTGTCCTCAACCAGCATAATTTGAGGTATCATTCATGTCGATAGTGAAGTTTAATACTGTGCTTAGACAAATCTTGCATTCAGATCTCTAACACTAAGTACGAGCAACACTAAAGGTTCCAAAAGGTTTTTTTTGCAGTGATGCCATAGAAGAACCATTTTTGGTACCCCAAAGAACCTTTCGGTCAACAGTTCTAAAAACAACCATTTTTCTTTGTGTGAAGAAGATTTTAATAATCTGAAGAACCTTTTTCCACTATAAAGAACCTTTTATGGAATGAAAAGATTCCATGGATGTTAAAGGTTCTTCATGGAACCATCAATGCCAGTATTTTTAAGAGTAAAAACTAAGTGAATCTTAGCTTAGTAAGTACCACTATTAAATAGAATGAAAATGCTCCAAAAAAAGTGCCACAGTCAGAATCCCTTAGATGTCAGTGGACGGATATCAGTGTGAAATCCATCAGCATGGTCCCTGTAGAGTGGCAAAGAAAAACATTATTCTTTTGAAGACACATCTGTCTAATGTCTTCATAGAGCCGTACGGCAGCAGAGAACGTCAATATGCCATGGCAACTAGAGGACCGCATTTCAAAGCTCTCTGTTGACGCTCGACACCAAGGATGAAAATCTGCTCTCCTGAAAGCACTTGCCACACACTCATACGACAAAATATTCACACCGTAACTCTCTACGATTTTGGTGAGGTTATCTGGGAGCATCCTGAAGAACTACAGTACCTTATACTGTAAATTAAACAAGCTAGATATTTTACTTCATAACTTTTACACAAATGCATCGCTTCTCTTCAGAAGGCCTTTATTAACCCCCTGAAGCCGTGTGGAGTACATGAAGAGTTCAGATGCAAAAGCCGCTAAACGCCATCTCTGTCAAAAATGAGATAATGACATTGAACGAATGCTTACGGCACGTAGTACACGTTCAACAAATCAGATGCTTCAAATCCTATAAATCACAGTGTCAGCCCATTCAGAAATATCGGTTTGTTGGCAAAAGCCTCTAGACGCCACTTCCCTTTGGCAGCAAAAGCCGCTATATTCCGAGAACCAATCAGAAGGCGCGAATCGAATCATATGATTCCGAGCGGTTTCAAAATAGCGGCGCTGAGGAGATTTTTTTTAGAGTCAGATTCAGATTGAGATTTTTAAAATAAAAGATGGAGTACGATGAAATGGATCAGCCTGTCCTACTAACATTGAATGACAGAAGAAAACATTATTTACCTCAAAACTCCGCCTGTCATAAGGCAAAATAGCCTACAGTGAAAATGGCTTGGTCGCAATTGTATCATGCACTCATAACAGTTCTTCGTGCAGTGCCGTTACTTTGAAGTAATCGGATTTATTATACATCAAACAGCTCTATTTCGCCAAACACAAAGTCAAACAAGATGCTATTCTTCTGTCTCATATGGAAGCTGTGCCATATAAACGGAGGACGCAAAAGTGGAGGCTGAATAGAAGATCCCTGTGTAAAGAGGTTTGTCTACTGTTTAGTTTTTAAGTGATAAGTGCTCTCATCTTTTTCAGGGTTTTTAGTTGCATCTTTAGTGATTTTTTCAACTATTTACCATGTCTTGTCCCAAATAGGTGGATTTAGAGGTTTTTGCAAAAAAAGCACAAGTGGATTTAGCTGATTTTGACGCAAAAGAAAATCGAACTTGTTAAAAACCAATAAATTGTCTAGAGTGACATTTTTGAAAAAAAGTTATTTTATTCACTAGCTAATAACTTTATCATTACCTTTAAAATGAAACTCCTGAACTTGATCGTAAAAGCCTCGTTTTAAAGAAAAGAAGTCGGATGGATTTAGAGGGTTTTGCATCTGAACTCTGATGTGGATGGATGCACTTTCTTCAGCTCATACTCATCAACCCTGTTCACTGCCATTATAAAGCTCAGATGCGTCAGGATATTTATTAATATTTCTCCGATTATGTTCATCAGAAAGAATAAAATCATATACACCTAGGATGGCTTGAGGGTGAGTAAAGCTTGGGCTAATTTTCATTTGAAAGTGAACTAATTGTTAAATATGAAATATTATAAAATAATATTTATAATATAACACTTTTTATTATAAAACATTTAATCATTTATAATTAATCAATTATAATTGTGATTTTCTATTTGTCTTTTGTTCTTTGATTAACATTAATGACACAGACAGCAGCAGGTATATTAGGCTGCTGTCACTTTAAGACCTGATGCAAATGATGCGGCTCTGAACACACATCCGACTTTTTAACAAATTTACGACTGTGCTTACAGGGATACTCGCCAATAACAGGCATTTAGACATACTTTTGTGTGTTTTTGTCTGTTCAAGCGTGAAAGAAACTCAAATTGGTACTGGCACCCTGTCTGAGAAGCAGCTTTCTGTACAGCCGGGTGTGTGTCACAGTTTTCTTTTGCATCTTATATATAGTGATCATATACTGTAATGCCAATCAAAGGATACCAGGAAAAAAATGGATGTCGTGTTAAATATTTTTAAAGGGTTAAACAGATTATTTTTTTTTTTTTTTGCAAAATTAACCCATTAATGTTGACAGACTTAAACACACACACATTATATATATATATATATATATATATATATATATATATATATATATATATATATATATATATATATATATATATATATATATATATATATATATATATATATACACACATATATATATATATACATATATATATAAAAATTTGCCATGACCTGAACATAATAAAACACAAAGTTTGAAAGTGCAAATGTGCTCATAATCACCTCATGGAGTAGAAAATGAGCTGTGCTGCTACCAAACCTTGTATAATATATGCTGGCAAGATGTCCATATTTCACATTATAGTGCACAAACTGTTTTATCTTGTAGCAAAAGCCATGCAGATCAGCTGTTCTACGATTTCAGCACTCCACCAACCTCCATTCCATCTGTCTGCTCTATTAGAGCTTGTGACCAGTGTACACACACACAAACAAACATGCACATGAATTCATATACACTCCTACACACCTTAAACAGGGGGGGGGAAAGTAGATGTGCCCACATAGTCTGTCTGTGCCACACACCCGTTAAACCTCAGAGGAGTAAGAAATGGATCCAGTGAGGTGGGTGACACTCACCAGACACTCCACCATATGTGGTGCGCCTTCCTCGGCCGATGCCAGGCCAGGGAGAGCCGTCTGCCTTGAGTCCCATCAGCCCTGAAACCGTGTTGGTGGCTGTGACACCATCTGCTCCACCTGCGCCAACAGGGAAGAGACATTAGGCACGGTGAAGGGGAGGGAGGAAGGCCAAATTCCTAAAAAATCTGGAACCCAAAACCTGGGGGTCTGTTTGTGTAGAGTTTCTAACTCAGTACAGGAGATGTCAGGCCGTTAGTCGAGGTTGGGAGGGGAACGAGTTTCTAGGGCAGCTCTAACGTCTGGACTGGGAAACGGTTTTATTGAGGACATGTTCTACACTTCTGTTTCTTTTCCCTGAAGTCCATTTATAACATTAGTCAAGGTTTCTTGCTCGAAAAATGTGCAATTTAGTTTTAAGTGACCATTTTCCATCATCTCTGACCTTTAGAATTAAACAGGCTGTTTTTGCCAATGTACCTTCAAGACTTCTATATGTACATTTTGATAAGGAAAAACAAAAAGGGCAAAGGATGCACATTATTTGACGTTTATCTATGTATTGACGTTTATTCTATTATGTGCTGCAGAATGATGGGAAATGGTTGACTTTTGACTGGGAAAGCTGAGGTAGATTGTATCAGTGGAGCTTTTACTGAGTTAATGAATCAAAGTAAGTAATAAATGTACCACTATAATCATACTGAAATGGTATAAATATACCATAAAAACAGCCAAATACCTTCCTGTGCAGCCTTGGCAATGTCCACAATGTTGGTGACGTTAGGGGTGAGTTTGGCAAAGAACGGGATATGGACAGCCTGCCGAACCCACCGACAGATGTTCCGCACCAGCTCTGGATCCTGGTCAAATGGGTCAAGAAACCAACAAGCAAACTTAAAAAATGACAAAAGAGGCATGAGAAAACAAAACGACAGAACTTAAATTAACAGTTAGCATAAAAAAGACTTTGATTATAGCTTAAAAGTCATATTGTATTATACTTTTATAGTGCTTTGCATCCTATCTTGAGAGTCACCATTCACAGTGAATAAAATGACTAGTAAAGTTAGAATTTCTTCAGAAACTCATTTGGAATGAAATAAGCGAGAATATACATTTTTGGGTGAACTATTCCTTTAAAAGTTTAAATTCTGTCATAATTTTTCCCCTTTATGTTGTTCCAAACCTGTATGAGTTTCTTTCTTCTGTTGAACATATTATAAAGAATGCTGGTAACCAGACAATTGATGGTAGCCATGGACTACTTCCATAGTAGGAAAAAAAAAAAAAAATTCTATGGAAGTCGATGGCTACCGTCAACTGTCTGGTTACCAACATTCTTCAAAATATCTTCTTTTGTGTTCAACAGAAAAAAAGAAACTCATTAAGGTTTGGAACAACATAAGGGTTAGTAAATAATTACAGTATTTTCATTTTTGGGAGAACTATCTCTTTAAGTAATGGCACACTGACAGACCCAAGTCTCTGTGTGTGTGTGTGTGTGTGGGAGAGAGAGAGAGAGAGAGAGAGAGAGAGAGAGAGAGAGAGAGAGAGAAATACAAGCGAGTGATAGATGGAGAGGGGAGCCTGTAGTCGGTGGTGTGAGAGGGAGAGGGATCATAACAGTGTGAACTGCTGTTCCAGGAGGATTCATGCTTTATTAAGCTGCCCTGGTCTGTCAGTCTGTGCTGTTTAGTGAGAGAGAAAGACTGAGAGAGAGAGAGAGGGGGGGGGGGGGGGGGGGTATATATGAAGTTGGTTTGGTATATATGAATCACATTTGTCCCAATAATTTACATTTACACTAATACTTTTTATCAATGTAAAATCACAATTGCAACTTAGACAATTTTTAACAATCAAAGCACTGGAAGTCACTGGAATATTATCTGTAAGACTAGTCTGTATGAAAGGCTGTATCTTTAATTCAAATTATTCATCAGATACCAATGACAAAGAATGGTATGAGACCACTAGTGAAAACTGCATTAATTTTATGCATTGATTTAGTAAAATGTTTAACAAATAACTGAAAAGTTGAAATATCTTTATAAAATGTATAATAAAGCAATAAGCCCGAAGAAGCAGTGGTTTACAGTGAATTTAGAGCAGCTAAAAGACACGTCTGCTGGACGCAGAGTGCCTAAAACCCCCTTAGGTGTTCTAAATTCAATGTAAACCACTTCACACCGATTACTGTTTATATATATATATATATATATATATATATATATATATATATGTGTGTGTGTGTGTTTGTGTTTGTGTGTATACAACTATCGTGAAATATTACAAATAACTATACAAAATGTAATTGTACAAAATAACTTTTTAATTGTAATATATTTTAAAATGTTATTTATTTCTGTGAATTTTCAGTACCATTATTCCAGTCTTCAGTGTCACATGATCCTTCAGAATTCATTCTAATATGCTGATTCGATGCTGATGAAATATTTCTTCTTATTATCAAATGTTAAAAACTGTTGTGCTGCCTACTATTTTTGTACAAACCGTGCAACATTTTATTTCAGGATTCTTTGAGGAATGAACGTTCATAAGAACAGCATTTATTTGAAGTAGAAATATTTTGTAACATTATAAATGTCACTTTTGATCCATTTAATGCATCCTAGCTAAATAAGAGTATTAATTATTAACTTCTTTTCTAAACAAATGACATTTTTAATACGTATTAAATTCTATAATTGTTTTTATTCTTTGTTGTCTCGCTTTTTTGCATCCACTATCTTCATGTTACTGTTTGGCAGCGGATGCACCACTCTGGCTCTTTCCTCCAGGCCTCAGATAAAGACACTACTGCATTAAACCCTTTATATCTCTGTGAAGTAAAACAGACACGGTTTAATTCAAACAGCCAAAGTCTGATGTCAGATCAGTCGGGATGCTTTAAAAGACTGTAAACCCGACATGAAGCTTTCATTCAGTACAGCCTCAGCTCCCTCTCTCATCCCTGTCCTTCTCGGTCTCTCTTTTCTTTCACAGGAAATAGGTCTCTGTTTTGACATATCCAATAACTGTTGGCATATATTCCCTTGAGCAATGGGTCTGCCCGTCTCTATAAAGAAGTGTGATGTACAAGCTGTATGTGCAAAGCGAAGTTCTAAGGTCACTCCCTGCACAGGAAAAGGTTAGCATTTGATTTTTAAAACCATTAGCCAGAATTGATTTGTAAGAATACAGAAGCCCACAGAAAAACACATCTCCTCCTGACTATTTCCTTTCCATTTCTAAGGCATGCTGAGTGATTTTCAGTGTGGTACAAAACCGAATAGCGAACAAAAAAAAAATCGTTGTGAGATCTGCTGCGTCCTTGGGTGTGTGTTTTACCTGAGATACATGTGAAGTCGGGTTATTTGCACCTAAAAGTATTCGAAATCTATTTGAAAGGCACTGAAAGAGAAGGAACATGAAAGGTTACACCATTTAAGATGATAAACTCATTCCCAGATTTTTATTTTTATGAAAATATTGGATTTATGCACTTGACCCAGCCGTGAGCACCATCCACAGCAATTTGTCCTGATTTATTCAAGACTTAAACAGGGTATAAACAAGGCTGGAGTGTTAGGTTCAACCTGTCCACTCCGAGCCGTCTGCCAGAGCGGGAGAGGTAATATCTGAGCTCCCGAGAGATGTTTGATAGCGCTGACGGGTTGCTGGAGAGATTCATTGGTTGATATAGTGAATCCTAAACTCCAGGCGAAAGTGGTAAGAACAAAAGTGGCAATACAACACAGCAAAGAGGAAAGCAGAAAAAGACTACAAAGTTACATCGAAAAACTTGTAGGCAATGTACTGTATATGGGTAATGCTTTTCTTTAAGCAGATTTTAGGTTAAAATTTTAGATGAAATCTTATGTGGGAAAGTTCTTATATTAGGTTTTTTTTTTTCAATTGTTTGTCACCTTTTTGCCTACATATTTGTACTTTCACAAAAGATTCTTATCCATATGTATTCACACTTATAAAAATCGCATGATTGTCAGCATTCTGAAACAAAATAAGTTTGTACGAATAATAAAAAATGACAATTCAATACAAAGCTGATAAGCATTCATATTAATATTAAAAATTCATGATTTTCAACATTATTACGTTCCAAAGTAGTATTCATACCTATATAAAAAAATGTGCTAATGTCAAATATCAAATATCAACAGTACATACATCACCATTATAAATGAAGTTGGTTTTAATGTTTTTGAAATAAGGAGGTGTTTACACTACACTAATTCATCTAAAATCTGAAAAAAAAAAAAAACGTTTTATGCGTTTTGGCCATTCATTTAGATGACAACAATAAAAACGTTACTTCGTGAAAATGGTGACGTGTATTGCGTCTTCAGTCTATAGGCGTGTAGCGTTTCTTTACAAAGTGACATTGCCAACTACTGGCCTGGCAGCATAATACAGCATTTTTACTCATTTGCACAGATCTGTGTGAACGGGGATCATTTTGACTAGTGATCGACCGATGTATCGGTTTTGTAATATCGGATTCGCCGATTTACGGCGCCATCTTGTGGCCGTTTTGAGACTTCCTCCGTCTGAGGAGATCAGTCAACAACAACTCAGTGCACAGGTAAAGTATATGTTCTACTTGGTTTGCTTTAATTAATCAACTTTATTTAACATAACAGACATGCACAAATGAGATCTGAGACATAAATTCCTGATATAGTTAATTTATGCAACTTGTTTCTAAACAATTGAGACAAACTCATTGAGTCATGTAGTGTAATTCGTCATGTCCCAATAAAGACGTAACTTTACATGAATTAAATAAAACAGACGTGAATGAGTGCATGTTGAAAATAAAAGCGCTGAATTTAATTCTCTATCTGTTGTATTTGCTCACCATTAGTCTAGAAGAAAAAGTTCGTTCATATTGCTTAGCAACTGACGGATGATCAGGAGGCTTAAGCTTAACGTTAGATTAAATTTAGATCATAAAATGCCAACTGGCAAGTGCTGTTTAACTTTATTAGATTATATAATCATTTGATTTACTACATAACCATTATTTAGTTAATACAAATCTAAACAAATGCAGCTCTGTGGAAATTATTTAATATCTCCACACGCGATCGCGGTTGAGTAGCCCAATTTATAGTTTTGTGTAAATGCATAGATAAGTTACAGCACTTTGTCAGAAAGCATTTCATGATCTAGACCGACAAAACATAATAATTAATAAAACTAGTTGGAAAATGCAATGATGTATGCCGTTTTGTTTGTTACTTTCCTGACAATGTTATATATTCCAGCTAATATTACATTTACATTTTACATTATATTTACATTACTTTACTGAATACATATTATTCAGTAAAGTTTTTTTTTTTTTTTTGTATGCAAGGAGGGAGTGATTGTTATAAATAAAATGGTTTGTTCAGCTCATTTGTGTTGTAATAATTGTCAAAAACAGAAGTATAACAGTTAATATATATCGGTTCTGCATATCGGTTATCGGGTACATAAACATGCAAATAATCGGTATCGGTATCGGTTATAAAAAATCAATATCGGTCGATCACTAATTTTGACAACATTGTCGTCTGTACACAAGAAACGCAAAGGAAAACTTACTTCGAAAATACAGTAAAAATAGTAATATTACAATATATATTTGCAATTCAAAATAAGGCTTTTCTATTTTAATATATTTAAAAATGTAATTTATTCCTGTAATGGCAAAGCTAAAATTTACTCAAGTCTTCAGTGTCACAACATTTTATTTAGTGCTCAAAATTTCAGGCCCTATCATACACCCGGCGCAATGCGATGCCAGGTGCGACGCAAGTGTTTTTTGCTAGTTTCAGCCCGACGCAGTTATCATTTTCACATCCAGCGCCCACGTTGTTTAAATAGCAAATGCAGTCGTGCCCATCTGTTCGCCCATGGGCGTGCTGGTCTGAAAACAAGGCGTGTTCAGGGGCATTGCTATTTTGAGGGAATTGAAAACGACTGCGCTATTGACCAACAAAAACTTGGTCTAAAGTCAATGGCGCCATTTTTTGTTGTTGTTGTTGCTGTTGTTGTTATTTAAAGGGCGTGCTAGTAATACTCGCCCATAGGTGGGTGCACAATGTGTGTACACTCTGCTTGTTACACACACAGGGACACACAGCACACAAACATTTAAAAAAAAAAAAAAAGGTTTACAACACTTTAACGTCGCACACGAGCAGATCTTTTTCCTCTCAGGAGAAGCTTTTAGTCTTTCCGCTCGCAAATTCCACCATGGTAAAGAATCCGCCATGGTAAAGGGAACGGGAGATGACAGTCTGGTTGGTTTATTGCACATTATGCCCAAAACACACCCATTACTCATTAAGAGACTACATACAACCCTTTTGGACCATTTTTTAGCAAAAGTGGATTGGGACACGCCCTAAGTGCATCTGCGCTATGCAAATCATGCACTTAGATTGTTAAAATAGGGCCCTTCAATTTGAAAACAGTTGCACTGCATAATATTATGATATCCAGAAATCTTTTTTTTTTAACATTATTTTGATCAATTTAATGCATCCTTGCTGACTAAAAGTATTAAAAACCTTTAAACAGTAGTGTATTCAAACAACTATTAAAAAAAAGCATGATTTTCAATATTACTATGAATATTCATACTAATATTTTCTGCAGTATATATTCTGAGCTGCCAGAGTGGCGTGTGGCTGATCGAGCCGTAACTGAGCCCTGCGTCCTGAGGGAACGGTTTCTACAAGCCGAACGGTGGTAGCATTTGAAGGAAACAACAACAACAGACTTACAGGAAGCTGGACAGGCCTTCCTCCCAAAGGGTCATGAGAAATTGCATTATGCCTGCCTCAGTACGAGGCACAGGGGTCATGGCCCGCAGCCAGACACCAGCCACCAAACAGATGCTGCCTGTAAGAACTCTGCTCTCGCACCGGAGACCGCCGCTCCCTTAGAGGGCTTTCCGTGACAGCTTATTACAGGCCAGATGGGGGTGAGAGCCGCTGTCTGTGGGCCAGGGAGTCTGGAGCAGGGACACTTTTCCCTCTAAGCAGTTTGCTGTACACAGTATTACATGCTTTGATGGAGAGAGAGCGCACCTGTGTAGCTGGGCTGCTTTCAGCAGAGAGTTTGTGACCCATCGCCGCATGGTTTCACATGGAGACAGGGATCGACAGCGATGCGTTCACTCGCATTTGAGACTAAAAATACAGGATTGGGACACTGTACAAATTGTGAATAAAAACAGAATGCAATGATGTGGAAGTTTCAAATTTCAATATTTTATTCAGAATACAATACAAATGGATGACATATCAAATGTTTAAACTGAGAAAATGTATCATTTTAAGGGTGAAAAATAAGCTGATTTTAAATTTCATGGCATCAACACATCTCAAAAAAGTTGGGACAAGGCCATGTTTACCACTGTGTGGCATCCCCTCTTCTTTTTATAACAGTCTGCAAACGTCTGGGGACTGAGGAGACAAGTTGCTCAAGGTTAGGAATAGGAATGTTGTCCCATTCTTGTCTAAAACAGGCTTCTAGTTGCTCAACTGTCTTAGGTCTGCTTTGTCGCATCTTCCTCTTTATAATGCACCAAATGTTTTCTATGGGTGAAAGATCTGGACTGCAGGCTGGCCATTTCAGTACCCGGATCCTTCTTCTATGCAGCCATGATGTTGTGATTGATGCAGTATGTGGTCTGGCATTGTCATGTTGGAAAATGCAAGGTCTTCCCTGAAAGAGACGATGTCTGGATGGGAGCATATGTTGTTCTAGAACTTGGATATACCTTTCAGCATTGATGGTGCCTTTCCAGATGTGTAAGCTGATCATGCCACACGCACTCATATAACCCCATACCATCAGAGATGCAGGCTTCTGAACTGAGCGCTGAACTTGGGTTGTCCTTGTCCTCTTTAGTCCGGATGACATGGCGTCCCAGTTTTCCAAAAAGAACTTCAAATTTTGATTTGTCTGACCACAGAACAGTTTTCCACTTTGCCACAGTCCATTTTAAATAAGCCTTGGCCCAGAGAAAACGCCTGCGCTTCTGGATCATGTTTAGATAAGGCTTCTTTTTTGACCTATAGAGTTTTAGCCGGCAACGGCGAATGGCACGGTGGATTGTGTTCACCGACAATGTTTTCTGGAAGTATTCCTGAGCCCATGTTGTGATTTCCTGTATGTGATGCAGTGCCGTCTAAGGGCCCGAAGATCACAGGCATCCAGTATGGTTTTCCGGCCTTGACCCTTACACACAGAGATTGCTCCAGATTCTCTGAATCTTTGGATGATATTATACACTGTAGATGATGATAACTTCAAACTCTTTGCAATTTTTCTCTGAGAAACTCCTTTCTGATATTGCTCTACTATTTTTCGCCGCAGCATTGGGGGAATTGGTGATCCTCTGCCCATCTTGACTTCTGAGAGACACTGCCACTCTGAGAGGCTCTTTTTATACCCAATCATGTTGCCAACTGACCTAATAAGTTGCAAATTGGTACTCCAGCTGTTCCTTATATGTACATTTAACTTTTCCGGCCTCTTATTGCTACCTGTCCCAATTTTTTTGGAACGTGTAGCTCTCATGAAATCGAAAGCCAATTTTTGGCATGACATTTCGAAATGTCTCACTTTCAACATTTGATATGTTATCTATATTCTATTGTGAATAAAATATAAGTTTATGAGATTTGTAAATTATTGCATTCCTTTTTTATTCAAAATTTATACAATACAGTGTCCCAACTTTTTTGGAATCGGCTTTGTATATCCCACCCACTAACAGGTGCCGTGATGAATCAGAGTTATTCACTTCACCTGTCAATGGTCATAATGTTATGCCTGATTGGTGTATATACAACACACATACAGTTTAAAGCACACCTATAAATAATTACATAGTTATTAAATACAGTTTAAAGCACAAATATTCAAAAACCTAGTGTACATTATATCTCCTTGCATTCCACAATATTTGAAAAAACACATTATTTGATCAATTTTCATTGCGCACTTTTAATCTTTTAATGCGCTAAAGTTTTTTTTTTTTTTTTTTTTTACTCGGAAGCACACGTGCTTCTTGGAAAAAAATAAGTGTCAATCCTGGCAGAGGTGCTTTTCATGGGCCTACAAGCGCAGCGGACCCACGGCCGTAGTCGTGAGCGTTTTAAAAAGGCGGCGTGCCTCGCAGACGGAGGGGGCAGCGAGCGGCGAGGAGTGCTTTCAGAACCGCTGAAGAGCATTCAGAGATGAAAATCGACTTGTGAGCTGCAATAAGGGCTGAGTGCATTGCATGGTGACTCCGGCAGCACTGATTTGGCAGGTGGCCGCGTGGTTAAGGGTGGGGGGGGGGGCTTGTATGAAATTAAAGGAGAGGGCGCGCTGAATTCTTTATATATTTTCTGTGCAGTCACTGCAGGGCAGGTTAAGCAGGGAACCGGAGCGCTTTTGCAACTGGAAGAGAAGGAGAGAGAAAAAGAGAGATGGAAAGAGGCTCGAAACCCCCTCAGGCTGTGAGGAGAGGGGGCGAATGGGCAGAGGGAAGGAATGCTGGGAGGAATGCAGGAATAATAGCAGCTTTACACCTGAAATTTTAATTTTACAGCGCAAGGTCACAGAAGGTGGGCACTCTCGTTAAGGGCTGCCGGGTCTCGCAGGAGGTATGATGGAAGTCGGGTGTCATTCGGCCCTGTTTGGTAGGCTCAAAATAGCTCTGGGAATGAGAGCCGGTTTTAATTTGCGAAACTGGGGAACTGTGTTGAAGGCAGAAGGTGAAAAAAAGATGAAATCCCGAAGGATGCTGAGTCAAACCTGAGTGAGAACTCCGTGACCTCTGAGATCTTTCCCTCACACATCTTTTCCTGTGATTACAAATTACTGAGAATGATTTGTGCGCACAGATAGCATTTAATTACTGACTAAAATATGTCAAAAATACTGAAGATGGGACAAAAATTTGAATCATTACAATAATTAAAACAAATTTAATTAAAGCATACTGTTGACAAAAATAACAAGAGAGTAATTACATCGCAACATATTACTGTAGCAATGCCTTGAAAATGTTTTATAAAAAATACATATATACAAAAATTTGATTATTTCAAATACTTTCAAGGATTAACCCACTGAGATGAACTGGTAAGCTGAATCGCTTTGCTAATGGGTTAATTAGCTTACCCAAATGCATCCTATACATTAAAATATTAAAATTTGTGTATTAATATGACATTACAAAATTATGGAGCCCCACACACAAATCACGATTCTGTGGGCACGAATAAAGAATTTGCTCCCACCACAATATAATTCACTTTATTATGTACCACCACACTGTATTGATTGTTCCCTCGTTGCCAGGATTTAACTATAATTAAAATGTGGCCACAAATAAAGTCATGGGAACAAATTCTTGATTCGGAACTTAATTTGTGGGCACAGTATCGATTTTTATTTCTGCATGTCATGTCCGTACACAATACTGACCAGGATATTTTCATCACAAGACAAAATGAATGACATTGCTTTTAAATTAAACTCGGTTTGCTGTTTTCCGTTTATTAATTTAACGCCATAAAATTTTGTGAATAAACTGCAATCTACAACGACGATTTTGCAGGAATTATAATCGGGCGCTATAAAATACTACCCATTAAACCAATGGGATCACTCGGGGGGATTCCTGGGGGGGATTTGAATTCTCACCACACTGGATCCCATTGTAGAGGACCGGAAAAAACTAAACATGTTAGTCTTTCTTTTGGGACATTGTGAAGCATCGCAGACGTCTACAACAACACACTATACGAGATGAAACGATCGATTCTAGTGTCCCGATGCCCATCGTAGTTTACAAATCACCACAACATTACGTCAAAAGGATCGTGCCAAAATCAGACTGATATAATATAGTCTGAACCCGGCATTAAACTGGTTCACGTTTTTTTTATTTTTTTTATTTTTTTTTTTCCAAAAATGCTGCGTGCATAGTGAATTTGCCCCTTAATGTTTAAAAAATTAATCAACAGTAAACTGGAATTACAAACATTAATGTTTAACATATGTAAACAAAAACATCTCTAATCTGCTCCAAGTTAAATGTTAAACAGCTTTGAGAAAATAGGGACCGTTTCATAGCAAAACAAACCGAAATGAGAGCAATCGAGAGAGAATATTAACATCCCATTAAAATCAAATTGTATCTCTTTTCATGCAGTCAGAAACAATGCTGAATTAATGTTTTTTTCCCTTCTTTTCCACAGGCAAGGAGAGTAGACGAGGTGCCAAACGGAGTGATTAAATGATATTGCGTCTCTTTAGTTCTCTTGGCAGATACCTGCCCTCGGGCTTTGATTAGCTCTTTGTCTTACAGCGGAAAATCTACAGCAAACCGAATGGATATGACTGAATTTACAGCCATGGTGGAAGGAAATAACTCTGTCTTTGTTTGGATGGAAAAGCTGGTTTATTTCCTGTAGTATAACACATAGTCAGGTGAACAGAATGAAGAGGTGCGGGCAAAGAGAAATTGTAAAACGCAGGGTCACGTACATCACCTCTGGGCTTAATTCATGTGACAGACTTTCACAGCCAGATTGTGTGTAACGACTTTGATGAAGAAACATTTTCCACCCGAAGGGAAAAAAAAGAAAAAAAAAACAGCGTGATCATGTTCAGGCAGAATGTACTGAAAGTACAATAGAAAAGGTGTTAAGGTGTTCTTGACTGATTTGAGAGCCTTAAAATTAACATATGTGAGGAATAGTTCAACCAAAAATAAAATCATTTACTCTCATGTCATTCCAAAGCCATTTTTTTCCCTTTCTTCTGGACATATTAAAAATAAAAAATAATGGTTGATGGGAAGATTCTAGCGAATAATAATTCAAATGTTGGTCTGTTTTGTCATTTCAAGAGTTTCAGGAGATCTGGTATTAAGCACACAAGCAATATGGGCAACTTTTATGATTTCACAGTGCTTTTTTTTAGCATTTTTGCCCCAATTCACATTCTCCTTATGGCGAATGGTAGCATGAACATTCTACAAAACATCTAATTTTATGTTCACGGAAGCAAGAATACTGTAAAAAGTAATACACTCTAGCTACTCAATAAAATTGAGGCAAAATATTACAAGCCATATGATTAATTAAATTCAACATAAGAATTGAGTTAGAATTAATCAAATTAATTCCTCAAATGTGTAAAATTAGCAAACACCATTACAAAAACCACAAACTGACATAAAAGGCAAAGAGTCAAAGTGCCCAACAAAATAAAACACCGATCACCATAACGATGACCAAACATACTCAATAAAATCAACATTTAAAACTCCACTAAATCTTGCGTTTCTCTTTCCTTCAGTAATTCTTCTTGTTATCATCAGGTGTCTTCAGTGTTGGCAATAAAATAATCAAGTGCTCTTAATTCATCTTTGACGTCTGTTATTCAGATATTTTGTTTAAATTTGACTTAAATTTGACTTGTTTTAAATGGTTGACATTTAAGCAATTAATTAAGCAGTTCTTTTTGTTTAATTTAATTAATAGTATTGCTTGTAATCTGTTGCCAAACTTTTGCGTAGTAGATACAGCATATTACTTTTTACAGTGTGTGGAATGACATGAGGGTGAGTAAATGATGACAGCATTTTCATTTTCCTTTAGTATAAGGGGGTTTCAAATTATTATAAGAACTTATTGACCAGTATAAAGTGTCTTGGGAAGTTTCATGCTGGTTTTGGTTTTGTTGGTTTATCAATGATAACAAGCTTAATCAACTTGTGCCAGACATCTGAAACCAGACCATACTAAAATGTAAGCTGGTCTAAACCAGTCTAACCAGGTTTTGTTCAGCAAGAATGGCAGAAAAATCTAAATGAAAAAAAGTTTTCATGTCACATTCTTGACCATGACAGGTACTGTTTCAGGCTTTCAAGATTTAAAGGATTAGTCCATGTCTTTCTTTCTTCAGTCGAAAAGAATTTTTTGATGAAAACATTCCAGGATTTTTTTTTCCATATAGTAGACTTCAATGGGCACCAAACAGTTGAAGGTCAAAATTAGTTTCACGAAATGTTCATCTTGAACTAGCTCTCATCTTCTTCTCTATTTGAATTCCAGCAGTGTAGACTAATAAGAAGTTTGAACTAATTGTTATATACTATTGAAATAGCATATTTTATATGACAATTAGTTCGAACTTTGACCTTTGCAGGGCAGTAATATACTTAGCAGTGTCTACATTGCTGGAATTCTAATAGAGAAGAAGAAGAAGAAGAGAGCTAGTTCAAGATGAGCATTTATTATATATATATATATATATATATATATATATATATATTTTTTTTTTTTTTTTTTTTTTTTTAAAGAAAATACGTGATTGTTTTTCTAGATAAAGTAATACCATTATTTGTCGTCTGGGATCGTGTAGAACAATTTGAAGCTGCAGTGAAACTAATTTTGACCTTCAACTGTTTGGTGCCCATTGAAGTCCACTATATGGAAAAATATCCTGGAATGTTTTCATCAAAACGTTAATTTCTTTTCAACTGAAGAAAGAAAGACATGGACATCTTGGATGACATGGGGGTGAGTAAATTATCAGGAAATGTTTATTTAATAGTGGACTAATCCTTTAAAGACTAAAAAAAACCCACATCTTTCATGTGGAAACAGAGGAACAACCAGATGTTTTCATTTATAGCTTTTAACAGCATGTTATTCTGTTTTACAACTATGCATCAGAAATTCAAACATAGCTTATGATATCACAAATAAAGTTCTCAACGGTGCAGAGATGCAATCTTTTTCTATCAAGTACATCAGTTGACAGGATGTTATTCCGCTTTTCACAGTTGCTGAGGGTGTAATCATAAGCAAAACTATAAACAATACGCTGCTTTTTTCTTCTGTAATAGGCACCATGCCCTGGTGTGAAACCCAAAAACAACAACAACAAAAATCCCACCTTAATCTCAATGGGCCAAGAACACAAACGCTACATTTGATTCAAATAAAGGAGTTATGTGCTTGAATGAAAATTGTTTACGAACCGCAAAAGAGATTATTTGTGGATTATTAAATTCAGCTAATTCTTCAGTTGAATATGATGTGATGGAAAAGTGTTATTAAAATGCTTTGACAGAACCAATGTTACGGTAAGTGGATACGCACTGATGCAGGTTCGGCAAAGTTGACAGCGTCTCATCAGCCATTCATAAGAGCTGAAATGCGCTCTGATTCGGAACGGTACGCATAGGAATGCACGTGTGACCGCACATGAATCTATACCTTATTAAAGAGGCCAAATCTAAATCTGCATCACATCAAAATCTATGGACCTGTGAAAGTCACATTGTAGGTTTGGACCAGCCTACACACCTAGACTACAGCCTAAACTGATATTTGGACACATCCAGTTCATGCCCATATCAGTATGATAGCTGAACTCAAGATCAAACAAGCTTCCAATCCAAAACCACATTAAAATCCCAATTGAGTTTCAAGTCACCATTTACAAATTGTAGCTCTTGTAGCAAGCTGTGTGACTTCTAAAGTAGCATTATAACCATCATGTGACCAATAAGCAGCTCAAATATACAAAAATATAGGTAACACACAAAGGTGCTAGCACTCCTCACAGAATCAACCTACTTTAATATTGGTGAATAAGGTGACAATATAGATTTGTATTTATCCACAGATCCACAGAACATGTCTAGATCCAAAAAATAAAACACAAAATGCACAAAACTGTGAGTGCAACATCTTTCCCAGCAGGCCTCATGCTCATGGTTTCCTAACACGCTTTCTCTCCCTGCTGAGTGACAGCAGACTTCAAATACCTCAGGGTACCAAACATCATCTGGCATAATAATCAACAATTATAGACAGAAAAAAACCCACAAAGCAAACCATTTGTACAATGTCATGTTTTTGGACATGGATAATGCTAATAATATTTTTTAGAAGTGGTACATGATGTATATGATACCGCCAAATACACATATACGTTGCTGTAAAATAAGACCCTAAAAGCATTTGCTGCCGTACCTCACAGCTGACGCCATCTCTGCATGGTGACTGTGTACAGTGGCTGTTGAATGTTGTATTTACCTGCCCACAGGCGAGCCCCATTCCCCTCTCCCCCATTCCATGAGGACATGATAGATTCAGCTCCAGGGCATCAGCGCCAGACTCCTGTGAGATGGATGCAGAAGCCTCAAATTATTTAAGTATAAATTCAATGCATTTCCAGCTTTGAATCACAATCAAGCTGTGGATGTTCATATGCAAACCAGGTTATATGCTACATACACAAAAACTAAACATAAATTGCACACACTGCCTGCATTATTTTAGCACCTGGTTGACTGAAGAAATCATGCAAATTAGCTAACCAAACACGGACCCAAAAAATATTTTGCACATCTCTCAGGCCTGTTCTAGTGCTTGATTGTGTAGAATTCAGCATTCAACAATTCAATTAGAATTCAGTGTGTTCTGGTTTACAGAAACTGTGGCGCATTACTCCATCTCAGTTTCAGATGGTTGGTGAATTACAAGCAGGTCTTTGAGTGGAAATTTGAGAACTTTAAAAGGATAGTTCACCCCATTTTTTCATCATTATCTAAGAGTTGGGGTTGTTTTAGGCCCATAGACTTTCATTGTATGGACAAAAAGAGTTAAAACCTCTCCATCTGTATATAAGAAAGCAAGCAAACATTTTGCAAGCAAGCAAAAATGACAGAATTTTTGGGTGAGCTACCCTTCAAGGCACATGGTTCTTTAGAAAATGATCTACTGGGCCTGATGTATCCACTGTAGGAGGGCTTTGTTGTGTTCATGGACGCCAAACCAATCTGTAAAAACTATAATGAAACATTAAAGTGATAGTTCTCCCAAAAATAACAATTTTATCACATTTACTTACCCTCAAGTTGTTCAAAACCTGTATGACAGTAGCCATCGACTTCCATGGTATTTTTTTCCTACTATGGAAGTTAGTGGCTACCGTCTGGTTACCAATATTCTTCAAAATGTCTTCTTTTGTGTTAAAAAAAATAAATAAATATAATTAAAATATAAAATAAAATAAACTCATACAGGTTTGGAACAACTTGAGGGTGAGTAAATGATGACAGAATTTTCATTTTTGGGTGAACTATGCCTTTTAAATGTTTAGTTAACTTCAGAATTAAAACGTCCTGATAATTTACTCACCCCCATGTCATCCAAGATGTCTTTCTGTCTTCAGTCGAAAAGAAATTAAGGTTTTTGAGGAAAACATTCCAGGATTTTTCTCCATATATTGGACTTCATTGGGGTACAATGGGTTTGAAAACATTCCAGGATTTTTCTCCATATAGTACACTTCACTGGGGTACAATGGGTTTGAAGGTCCAAATTTTTCAGTGCAGCTTCAAAGGGCTCTACACGATCCCAGCCGAGGAATAAGGGTCTAGCAAAACGATCAGTCAAAAGTATATACATTTTTATTTTATTTTTTTTTTTTAGAAAATGACCAATCATTTTGCTAGATAAGACCCTTATTCCTTGGCTAGGATCATGTAGAGCCCTTTGAAGCTGCACTGAAAAATGTGGACCTTCAACCCATTGTACCCCATTGAAGTCCACTATATGGAGAAAAATCCTTGAATATTTTCCTCAAAAACCTTAATTTCTTTTCGACTGAAGAAAGAAAGACATAAACATCTTGGATGACATGGGGGTGAGTAAATTATCAGGAAATTTTAATTCTGAAGTTAACTAATCCTTTAAGAACCAATTTACACACCCAACAGAGGGAGACATTTTTTTTTTTCAATGCACGTTAGGTACAGCAAAGCTTTTCTTTTAAATAACCTTTATTTTAAGTGTACAGAGCATAACTAATCACATATACAGTCCTTCCACAATGTACTTTCAAATAATCTTTCCATGCAATCTAAGTCTATTCACCATGCAACAGCAAAGCCAAACACAAAAGACGCACACGCACAAGCTAATAAAGAGTATAACTAAAAAACAAACAATTTTATTGTTTATCAGACTCAAGCAGATGCAAACAATGAGCGAAGCAAATCAACGCTGACTGAGACATTGGCTCTAAAATAGATGAGAGTGGTGATAAGTGTTCCACACGGATGCACGAGAGACGAGCGAGCGGGCGGCGGGCGGCACGCAGACCGGGGTGGGGTGCGTAGCCGAGCCGAGTTTGACAGGCAATTACAGATCCACGGGGGCTTTAAACCACATCACATGGGGGATTTAAACAATTACAAAAAGCTCTACAAACCTGCCACAGCGACTCCATCTGTAGATTTATGATTTTCCGCAGACTGACAGCCATTAAAGGGGGAAAAGAATAAGCATTTTAGCCTTACAAAGTGCAGAGGACCATGAGGTGGGGTGATGCCATTTATCACTGTCAGCCGAGGGAACGGGACAAACCTGCCGCCCTTACAGGATTAGGCCCTAGATTTCATGGTCAATTAGGACCAAATACAGGTACAAAATGGACACAATGTGCCATGATCCCAAAGCCAATTATCAATAATGTTTAATTTCACCCTGTTTCTTTTAAGCCCTTTATAGAGAGAGGAATGGGAGGAGGAGGAGGAGGAGGAGGAGGGGGCAGGCTTTCCTTTTCGCCCTCCCGTCCAACAAAAGGGGTGACACGCACACAGTGAATTAAGTGCTATCATCTCTCATCACGGTAAGCTGCTTTCAGAGAGAGAGGCCAGCAAGACGACTGTTTGATATTGCAGGCTTAGCACTGAGAGAGAAGGGTTTAAAATAGATTTCAAATAAGCCAAAGGAAGCAAAAAACAACAACAAAACCGCTAAGAGCAGTTTTCTGGAGCACCGAGATCTCTCTTTTCTAGCTGTATGAATTGTGAAATACAAGTGTCTGTTCATGGAGAAATAAAGCCTTTGCATTCATAACTAGGAAAGAAAGTCGCAGACACAATGCCAAGGTGTCTGGATGGTTGCCAGGGCATTGGTATGTGGTTGCTAAGGTATTTAAAAGAGTCCACAGGGAAGTCTCTATATTCTGGTCTCTAGATTCAATGTAAGGAAGGAGCATTTGGAACATTTGATTCAGAACCTGTTGCATTTTTTCTCTTAGATCAGCTACTTATACTGTATATGAACACTCTCCGATCTGCCAAGGCAACTAGGTGGTCCAATTTCAAGCATGTTTTGGACTCAGCGTAACAAACAACCACACAATATTCCTAAAATGAGCCTCTTCCTTTAAAAATGACTCTTCGGGCTATATTGTTTTCCAGGCGCAGCCTTGATATCTCCTCGAACTGATAATTAAAAAAAGGTGATTAACAGAAAGAAATTGACATTAAGCCCACATTGCTTTTGCACATCTATCATCAATGCATCTATAAGTGTTATCTCAGAACATTCTGACCAATAAAGCACTATGTTATATATCAAAATATCATCTTATCAACTGATATCATCGGTCACAGTACTTTTTTGTGAGAATTTTAGGGGCATGCTCTACACAAAAAGAAGCTCTGGATCAAACCTGATGCTGTCTTTGACAAGGATTATCAACTCTAAAGCTGATAAGGACCACATTACCCATCGCTGTCATACTCCTTGGATCAGAACGTCTAGTTTGATCTCAGGGGTATTAGAGAGGAGCATAAGTGGAATAGGAACAGACTGTCTGGTGAAAATATGCACTCAAAAGTTGAGAGGAACGGCAACAAAAAAGAAACGGATGTTATAGATGTCCAGTCTAGTCTCATTAAATTGACTCACTACCAACTTAAGTAAACGGCTAGCATTAAATGTTCATTTGTAGCCACATGACAGAAGTTAGTTGAATTTGTTTTCTAGTCTTTCATAGGATGTCATCATAGAATGACACTATGCTAAAAGTGCTATAAGTAACTATTTTTTTGGGATACCATGCATAAAATGTCCCTACTCTCTGACAGATATCACTGAAATAGGTGTCCTGAGAAAACACATATCTCTGGGCTCAGTAAAAAAAAAAAAAAAAAAAATCAAGAGTGGAAGCGAAATTGTTTACAGTAACTTTAAGTTACAGAAAAAGGGTCTCCTAGAAACAGGGATGTGCACCATTCAGAACTGAACTGGGAATGCCTTTGCAATTCCAATTCACTTACTGAAATTATACTGATTTTAAATTGAGATAACAAACAGGGAGGAGAATTGAATGTAAGGAAGCTGAATAAAAATGAATTGAAACTGAAATTCAACACATTCGACAAACTTGAAAAAGCCCCTTCAAAAGCTTTCTGAAAGAAATTACAAATCTGTGACATTTGAAGGTTTATAGGCCTTACAGTAAGAACAACAGACAGACAGAATGATATATAGAACAACAGACGGATAGAATGATAAATAGAACAGCAGACAGACACAGAACGATAGATAAATATACACAGAAGGATGGATGGATATATAGGTGGATGGATGGATATATAGGTGGATGGATGGATGGATGGATGGATGGATGGATGGATGGATGGACAGATATATAGGTAGATGGATGAATGGATGGATGGATGGATGGATGATGGACGGACAGATATATAGGTAGGTGGATGAATGGATGGATGGATGGATGGATGGATGGATGGATGGACGGATGGAAGGACAGATAAACAGGTAGATTGATGGATGGGTGGACAGATATTTAGGTAGATGGATGGATGGATGGATAGATGGACAGATATATAGGTAGAAGGATGGATGGATGGATATATAGGTAGGTGGATGAATGGATGGATGGATGGATGGATGGATGGATGGATAGGAAAATGGATGGATGGATGGATGGACGGACGGATGGAAGGACAGATATATAGGTAGACTGATGGATGGGTGGACAGATATTTAGGTAGATGGATGGATAGATATATAGGTGGATGGATGGATGGATGGACAGATATATAGGTAGATTGATGGATGGGTGGACAGATATTTAGGTATATATATATATATATATATATGGATGGATAGATGGATGGATATATATATAGGTAGATGATTGATGGATGGATGGATGGATGGATATATAGGTAGATGATTGATGGATGGATGGATGGATGGATGAACGGACGGATATATAGGTAGATGGATGAATGGATGGATAACAGGATTATGTTATACTACCCTCATATTTGAGTAAGAGACACATGCAGCAGGTGCAGCCTGGAAAAACTTGGCTTTTGAGTGACAGCAATGAGGCTTTTATTAGTTTAAATTCACGCATTCAGAGATTCTGTAGCTATGACACTCACGAACAACCGCACATTGCACACTTATTATTGGGCCGGCTTTTAGCCATTTATCTGCAATCCACTGTTCCTTTTTCTTCTGCCAACTTTCAATTGGATAAAATAGGAACAGCTCACGGAGAGACTTTGACATTTATGAATTATAGCCTCAGGCACATCGTTATGATGTAATATTTCTCTCAAAGGCAGTGATTTTATGGAGGGGAAAGTAGCTGAGGAGAGGTGGCGGCTGCAAGTAGAATGGTTTACTTGAGACTGACACTTCTGTGAGGGGAAAAGAGAGAGAGTCTGGATGAGACAGAGAGACAGACAGAGAGAAAGAGAGATGGGCGTGCAAAGGAGGGAAAGAAGGAACAAAAAAAAACAACTTTTAAGTAGTATCCTTAGGCGAGGAACAGTGTTAAGTGTTCCCTTAGATTTCAAAGTGGGAATGAATGGTTGATTCTCTTTGAAAACGGAGTTGCCATGGCAACTGAGCCTTTATTTCATATTTGCTGGCACAGGTAGCTAAACAGCAGACGCGAGGAAGACGAGGCATTCAGACCACAGAGGACTTCGCCGACCACTAAAACCCAAGGCGGCAGACGTGGTCCAAAGACAAACGGTCTTTCACCACTTCATATCTCCCGCTCATCCTTTTCTCGTTTCATCTCTGACAACAGATCAATGCTTTCACTTTCATCCAGTATAGGTAAAAGAGCAAGACTTTCAAATCAGTCCTATGCTCATTTTGTTGTTGTTTTTTTTCAAGCTTAAAGTGTGAAGTGTGGTGTGACATGCAGCCTTACCCTGAAGCGATGTTCTCACCATGCTTTACATCATGTGCTTGCCTTATGAATACACAATATGCAAAATGTACCTGGGCTCCAGTGACGGGGGATGTCAAGCGAATACATAATGACAGTAATATGGAGGGGGGGTGGAGAGACAGAAAATACCAGATGTCCATCTTTGCTGTTAGTAAAAGAGGGTTTTGGGCGGGTTTGACAGGCCGGTTTAATGAGGTGAGAGAGAAGATAGGACGATGCGTCGATGTAATCGATAGCAGAATTAACACATTGACACGCGGACTGTTTACTTTCAGCCATTTTCTCTGCACAATTAAGCGCCTGAGATCTGCAAGTCAACTATGATTAATCCCGGGGTCACTCCACTGTCTCCCTCCATTTCCACTTAAAGTATCAAGGCCTATGTTTATATCCCCACATGTGTGTATAAGTGGTGTGTAGACATATATGAGTGTGTCATGTCTGCAGAAAATACGTGTGTGGGTGTGTATCGTCGAGACAATCAATTCAGAATTGAAGATTTTCCAATTTATGAGTGTGAATTTGAATTAGCCACACACCATAGGGAGTTGAATTAAAATGACAGGAAAAGGAATTTACAGAACTGCAATTCGAACAAATTTAACACAAGCAATGCATTCTGGAAAATGAAGTGTTCTTCCACCCAGATCCACAAAAGTTATGATGAAACATAAAACTATCTATTAGGCCTATAAACTTCAAGGTGTTGTCAAGCCAATATTCAAAGTTTGCCATGATATTTTTCTGGTAAAAATTGTTTTTAATTACAATTCCAATTCTACTTTCTTGCATTAGAATTTGAATTGAAATTCTGCATTGTGTTTGCAACCTCAATTCAAATTTGCTTCAAATTCAGGAGCTGAATTGGGATGAAGAAAATGAAGATTTTTAACTCCAACCATTGCGGTCTGCCAGTCGTATAATGCATGTCAATAGGAACTCCGTTTATAAGAGTAAAAAAAACATGCACAGACAAATCCAAATTAAACTCTGCGGCTCGTGACGACACACTGATGTCCTAAGACACGAAACGATCAGTTTGTGCGAGAAACCGAACAGTATTTATATCATTTTTTACCTCTAAAACACCACTATGTCCAACTGCCCTGCACATCTGGTTAGTGAGGTCTGAACACGCTCTGACAGCGGAAGTGATGTCTCGTGCTCGTTGCAGCAAAGCGCGAGACATCACTTCCGTCATCAGAAAGTGTTTTCTAACCTCACAAACCGGATGTGGAGGGCAGTTGGACATGGTGGTGTTTTAGAGTTAAATAAAATTATATAAATACTGCTCGGTTTCTCGCACAAACCGAACGTTTCGTGTCTTAGGACATCAGTGTGTCGTCACGAGCCGCAGGGTTTCATTTGGATTTGTCTGTGCATGTTTTTTTTACTCTTATAGACAAAATTCCCACTGACATTCATTATACGACTGACAGACTGCAACGGTTGGAGTTAAAAATCATCATCAATCATCAAAAAAAATCATCTACTAAAGAAACAGAGTCACCTACATCTTGGATGCCCTGGGATAAGCAGATAAACATCAAATTTTCATTTTTGGGTGAACTATCCCTTTAACGGCAATTGAGTTCCATTTGTTTTGGGGCTGAGGCCATTTGGAGTTGACAGTATTTTAATGTTTATGACTTTTTGGGGTTGATGTCATAGATACCTTTTGAGGATGATGCCGCTTTGAGGTTGAGGGCATTTGTAGTTGATAGTAGTTCAAGGTTAATGAAGTTCATACCTTCTTGGAGCTGAACCTCTTTGAGTTGATGGAGTTTGGGGTTGATGCCAATTGAAGATAATGTCTTTTTGGAGTTGAAGCTTGTTTTGGGCTTGATGCCGTTTTGTTGGCATTTATGACAACTGAGTTTAATGCTTTCGTGGAGTTGGGGCTGTTTGAAGGTGGGGGTTGATGTTGTTTGAAATTTAAAACATTTTGGGGTTGACGTCTTTTTGGAGTTGTGGCCATTTACAGTTGATGGCATTGTGGGGTTGAAGCCAATTCAAGCTGATGCCTTTTTAGGGTTGAGGCCATCTGCAGCTGATCACATTTTGTGGTTGATGTCTTTTTGGGGTTCAGGCCATCTGCAGTTGATAGTATTTTGGGATTGATGATGTTTCGAGGATGATATCAGTTAAGGTCAATGGCATCTTGGATTTGAGGCTGTTTACAGTTGACAGCAATTTGGCATTGATGTGGTTTAGGAGTTGATGCCAATTGAGGATGATGCCTTTTTGGAGTTGAAACTGTTTTTTGGGGTTGATATTGTTTAGATGGCGATTTCAGTCAAGGGGTTGTGGCCATCTGCAGTTAAAAAAAATTTGGGGATGATGCTCTTTAGTTTGACTGCAACATCCTGGGATCTGGACAACTACATTCTCACAGATGGACTGGCCTGATGATGTCTGGTCTGGGAAGTCTTCTAATTTTCTCTCTTCCATCCTTCCTTCCCCCTCTCCATCTCTCTTCCTGTCTCATCCAACCATCAGAGGCTCACTCCTTGGCATCCTCTGTCTCATCCCTCTCAGCTTCTTGGCAACATCAGATTAGTTGCTTCCGAAGCATTTCCCGTAAATGTAGCCTACTTTAGATCCAGGATTAGCTGCCAGCGATTCAATAAAGGGCTTTTTTTTTGGATAACAGTAAATGTTGGTTTTGCAGTTTGGTACAGGACAGTATGTGATGGCGTGGGTACACATGCAGTGTTATCAAAAGAGCCAAATTATCCCTAAGGGAAGAGGTTATTATTTCACAACTGTGTGTGTTCACAAATTAGCATAACAAAGACTCACCTCTGCCATTTTGGCAAGCACGGTCCAATCAGCTTTGTTGTAGCTGCACATTATGCTGGATATGACAATCTATGGGGGAGAGAAGATGGATAGAGAATCAGAGAGAGATTTCAGCATGGACAGAATTCAAGAACAGGGTTTCTTTGTCTCACCTTGTGGCCTTAAACAGAAGCCCGTTTCATTGTGTATAAATGGTTTCCCCATCAAAGTCCCATTTTGTCACATTATAAAATGGATCTGAAGGCCATTATCTTGTCTTTAAAAAGCAGCTGCCGCCTTCTTCTCAACCCTCAAAGTCATAAAATCAATATTTATAATTCACAAGACCAGGACAAATCCACTGTTGCGCTGCCATTATTAAAACAGTATCAAGCCCCAGAGCAGGGTGTTAGATAAGAGCATTTGCTGGATTAGCCTGCGCTGTTTGTTGTTTTTTTTCCTTCGGACACACAGTAAGCCAGTCATAAAACAGGTTGCGAAAGGTCTGCTTCTCAAAAACAACTCCTGTTTTCAGTAATCACGAACATAAAAAGCTTTTGAAACGGCACTGAGCGTACCACAGTTTCAATTCTCCAGAGATGGACTTTCTGCCTACACTTGCTAGTGGAAAGAGTAGCTACCAGGTCAACATTTCAGCACTTCGTGTCCCTCATCTTGATTTTTTTCTAGGAAAAATCTAACCGTGTTAACCGCATATGTGGCCACACTCCATTATGTGCCTAATAGCTGCAGAGATGTGGACTCTGCAAAAAAAAAAAAAACCTGCAATGAAGACCAGTCTATCTTGTGTTCCTTGGTCCAACAATGTGATTACATCTAAACTGTTGTCTCATCAGATGTCCGTGGCTTACACTCGCCGCTGATGAGGTGGAGGTGGGCGGCACGGGGGACGGAGAAGATTGGTGCTAACAACAGGAGAACAGGAGTCCGGGGAGACTCAGAGAAAACTGATTTCATGGGAGGATATTAAACTTGGAGGCTGTGCTGTCCCCCCGGGACAAATTTCCGCTAGATATAAATCTCTCGGGCATTACGCTTTCCCAAAAGCAGCAGGCAGTTAGGCGCTAAGCTTAGCCCACCTACACAAGAGCAGAAAATATTGCCAAGTTTTAGGGGGCAAATAAAGTTAAGCACTCTGACATTTACCGCCAAGATTTACAGTACAACACTGACATATAAGTGATATTTGATACACCCTGAAATAGTGTTTGGTAATATTACCATAAACCTCAGGCCATCGGAGAGCAACAGCGGGGTTCCTAAAGAAGACGAAGAGATCAACGCTGCAGGCTTCATTTCGGGTATTATACGCGACGCGAGTATTCTGTTTTGATTTGGGCTTGACCTTTGCTTGCTTTAACGTCATGTTATTGCAGAACGGCCCTTGAGAAGCTCGAGAGGGATCTAGTTTTAAGTTTATTAACACCAATCCAGCCTGAGCCCCCCTGCTGGAACGTCACATTAACCGGTGCCGAGGCTGCGGGGTTTGAGGAAGATCAGGGATTACCTGGTTATAAGCTCAATAACCTCCCTCCGGGTGAACGCCTCCAAACCCACCTTACACTCTAACAATGTGTCTCCATGGAGATGAGTCACCTGGAGGCCATATGAGAACATGTGGAGCGATGGTTCCCGTCAATTCTCTAACGCAGTGCTGTGACCATTTCCTAATAATGGGAAAAAATTGGAAGCGCTGATAACGGCAAACCACAATTTATCCAGTTCTGAGCTACACTGACCATTGCAGCATCCTGATGAGGTTTCTTTTTTCGGGAATGGAAAAGAGCGTTTTAGCACAGTGGGTGTATGTGTGAGGGATTGTTGGTTACGAATGCATGAGAACGAAGCAATCTGAAAGTTCGCCGTCTTGACCTCTCCCTCTCACGCTGACAAATTCAATAGCAGAAACTATAATTGCACTAGCAACACGCTCCGAGGCATATAAAGCATTTGTTAACGTGACAATAGGTACTTAAACAGTAGGTGCACAAACACATAAAAATAAGCTTCAGTTTTTAGGCATGAATATGAATTGGAACGGTTTAGTCCAATTTTTCTGAAGAGGCACAATAACTTTATATGATGAACAGATTGAATTTAGGCTTTTATTCACATATAAACATTCATCAACGCACATAACAGTTGTGGTAAACAGAAGCTCAAGTATGTTTGCTTGACGCGTATGTTTATATGTGAATAAAACCCTAAATGAAATTTTTGGGAGAACTTTTTTGGGTGAACTATCCTAGTAACATAAAAAAAACCACGACACACCAGCCTGATTCAAAAAACTGTTATATGTGGTTTGAAATCCGATCACATTTTGGTGTCAGTTGTGTTGTGACAAGAAGACTTCATTAAAATATTGCACATGCCAGGTTTTTATGCTAATCTTACACTGACAATGTTTTGATATTGCCCTCATGAAAAAGTATCTCTACAGTAGTTATTTCTTCAGTCTCTGCATGGTGAACCTAATTTTGTGTCATTGGTATTGCTACCAATGTGGACATGCTAGCTAAATTGACAAAAAAAAAAAAAAAAAAAAAAAAAAAATATATATATATATATATATATATATATATATATATATATATATATATATATATATATATATATATATATATATATATATATATATAGATTTTTTTTAAATGATAAAAAAATTGATGAATCTATATGCTAGATTACTCTTAAAAGCTATCGAAATTAACTTTTACATATATATATATATATATATATATATATATATATATATATATATATATATATATATATATAATACTTATTTCATTACTTTTATCTATCTATCTATCTATCTATCTATCATCTATCTATCTATCTATCTATCTATCTATCTATCTATCTATCTATCTATCTATCTATCTATCTATCTATCTATCTATCTATCCTACACTTATGGCTCAACTTCCTGTTTTAACAGGAAATACACTTGTCAAGCCATTTCCTGTGGTGTCTACAATGGGAAAGCATATCTCAGCTCAGTCGGGGCCTTTAAAAGGAGCTTCTCTTTCTCTATTCTCTCTTCACCTTGTTTCAGAAAGAAGCGATACATCTCAGCTGCTTTCATCCTCAGTACAAAAGCCGCCCCAGTGAATGCTGGGCTTCACTTCCATTAGTGCTGCCCATGATTGCCGTTAGAATGTCCTGCAGAAATCAATTAATCCTTTGATATTTCTTGAGCACAAAAAGAAACCCAGATACAAGAATCTTAGAAGTGAACAAATGAGTTGTCATTTTGTAATTTCAGCAAGCATATGCCGCTCCTGCTGTACCGATACGATGGCAGAATAAAAAAAAAAAAAAAAAAATTGTACTTATGGATGGAGCTAGCTCACATCATAAATATTTGGATTTCATTAACAAACATGAGGATCACATTACTATGAATAATAAATGGAACAATGAGAAATGAATATTGAAATCATATTCAAATTTTATGACTTGAAAGCCAAACCACTGAGGAAAAATTGAAAATAACTAGCTACCACAGAGAGTCTCATGTGGATTTCACCAAAGATGGAGACCTCCTCCCATACATTGTGAGGAAGAGATTAGAAATAACTATTTTCTCTTCTCAACATGTTCATAGCATGTGCATCTTTATGTTCATTAATGTAGAAATAAAACAGCAGCTGCTCTACTATTCATGCGGAATATACTTATATTCTTACACCTTGTCCAACTAGCCAAGGCTCCATAAAAATCACATCTCTAACTAGCTGGGACTGTCAGCAGTGTCACAGGACATGACATTTTGATGGACGCATGAATTCTATTTTTGACGTGTAGCCCCGCTGTGAATCTCAGTCTTCTATATTGTCAATATAATGTTCCTTCTAATTTTTGTTATAGGTGGTCTTATAACATATTTTGCTACAAGATGAACCCTTCAGACACATAAGCAGAAATCCCATGTGCGAGACCTGTGAAGTTCACAGTTCACAAGACATACTACAAAACGTATCTACGCAAGTCATGCTAGAAAATTATCACACACTATTTATCACACCACACTGGTAGAGCTTATAGTAACTATATATTATGTTTATAATATAAGTCTGTATATTATGTTTATATATTGCAAACCCACCATATTTTTATAGATACTACTGTTATTTTGTGATGTAATGTAGTTTTAATGGCGTTTTTTAGGTGAGAATATAGTTGTTTAGTCCTCAGATTTGCAATTTATACAAACCTGATTCCAAAAAAGTTGAGACACTGTACAAATTGTGAATAAAAAAGGAATGCAATAATTTACAAATCTCATAAACTTATATTTTATTAACAATAGAATATAGATAACATATCAGATGTTGAAAGTGAGACATTTTGAAATGTCATGCCAAATATTGGTATAAAAAGAGCCTCTCAGAGTGGCAGTGTCTCTCAGAAGTTAATATGGGCAGAGGATCACCAATTCCCCCAATGTTGTGGTGAAAACTAGTATATCAGATTATCAGAAAGGAGTTTCTCAGAGAAAAATTGCAAAGAGTTTGAAGTTATCATCATCTACAGTGCATAATATCATCCAAAGATTCAGAGAATCTGGAACAATCTCTGTGCGTAAAGGTCAAGGCCGGAAAACCATACTGGATGCCTGTGATCTTCGGGCCCTTAGACGGCACTGCATCACATACAGGAATGCTACTGTAATGGAAATCACAACATGGGCTCAGGAACACTTACACCTTTGTCGGTGAACACAATCCACCGTGCCATTCGCCGTTGCCAGCTAAAACTCTATAGGTCAAAAAAGAAGCCATATCCAAACATGATCCAGAAGCGCAGGCATTTTCTCTGGGCCAAGGCTCATTTAAAATGGACATATATACAAGAGTTATTACAATAAATTTTAAGATTATTTATTTAAAAAATAATAATAAATAAATAAAGGAGTTTTCTTTTTTCTCAAAGCTTCAGTTCTATGCTGAAAATCAGTGGACATGCAGATGGACTCTAGTTGAAATGCTACCTGTTGATGTAGGCCTGATTCAAAAGCTCTCAAGCTCAAACACATTTCTGTCTTCTGTGTGGATTTTCTTTTGGTCTACACGGGAGCAACATCAAAACTGCACAACTGCACAGCTTAGAGAAAACATTGCACATCAAACATCAAATATGGACACAAAGAGGTCAGTCATCCTCATGCAATATTCCACGTTCAGTGACCACAGATACAGACGCGCATTGCGCCTTAAGCCGAAGTGTTATTCCACCACTTTAAACACAAAGCAACATATATCCTAAAATTCGGTCAATTCAAGATGTTCAAGTCATGTGACCGGTGCTTGTGTCCAACTTACATTGTCAGGAAAGTCAGCTTTGAGTTCCGTGACGCTCTGGCACCAGTAGGCAGCCGTCTTTTCACTGATCAGCTCAATGTTGAGGAAGGAGCCCTGCCCAGGACCAAACAGCGGGCCGGAAGTGGTTCCACGCACTATACGTGGAGACACATTGGTGACCAAATCCTGCATGAATAAAAAAAAGGGAAAATGTTTGGATTTTAGCAGTTACCATTCAGATTTAATGGCCACAATGACTCCATCATGGGTACATAACCTCGGGACACCTCCATTAGCAGCTAATAATTAGCGTACTAGGGAAACAGACCTACACTGTAGGGGCAGACCTACAAATATGCCTCGCTCCGACTATCCCAACAGACTCTGCTGCTATAAAATATCCTCCGCGGCTATAATTTATGTGTAGTACAACATAAAGAAGACAATTATGACCATATTCTACAGAATTTCATGACACAAATTCAATAGTGTTATTTCTCCTTCCCTCTCCCAGGGGGCTTTGAAGTGGAGCTAAATTCATATTTAATCATACACGTTTGAAATTGTGCCGTGCAGTAGGGAAAATGAAGTCTACTTGAACCACAAAAAAAGGGGTTTTTACATTACAAGATAAAGTCATTCATCCATCAGTTCGCACTAATATCTTCTCTTTCTCACACTTTCCCGAACTACATTTTATACATGTAGCAGTGGCTTGTCTTTTCTCAAAAGTGCCAGCATGCCCACAAGCCATGATAGATGTTCTCTGTACTACATTAAGCTGTAGTTGAAAATTCATCTCTTGGCATTAGAGTCTCAAAGGATTCCCTGCCAAACTGCTATAATATCCATCACTGATTGGATATATAGAGTACAGGTCATCCTGGCCAGACAGTAATCAGTCCACGAGGTAAATTAGAAGCCCGGCTAATGAAGCTGGCAGAGTCGTGAGGATCGTGCCATCGTTTGAACCGCTATTGGCTAATGGCTTTGGCCCTCGATATGAGCTTCCACCAAGCCAATGAATTGAGGTTCTCACCAGTGTAGATGTACCTTCTGGATTTTGAGCCAAGAAATCTGTTGTATTATATTTCAAACCCATGTGTAAATGATACACTGAGCTTATATTTCATTTTGCCTGTTTAAAAATCCACAAACACTATGCTTTGGGTGGTCGCAAGGGCATTGCTATGGAGTTGCTTCACTCTTAAAAATAAATGTTCCAAAAGGGGGTTTTCACAGCGATGCCATAGAAGAACCATTTTTGGTTCCACAAAGAACCTTTCAAAGAACATTTCTTAAAGAACCACTGTGGTGAAAATCAAGTTTTCATGTTGTTTATATGCCTATGTGGTGCTTTTAATATGCTTTTAAGACAAACCATGTGCACGAAATGAAATCGCCCTTGTTCTCAGGGTTTGACAGGTTTTAGCAACAAATCCCACCCAATTGCTACTCAAAAATAGAGTTTCAGGGGGGTCCCCCGGTAAAAAAAAATGCATTCCGGGGGGTAATATCTACATTTTTGTTGGGGTTCCTCTGGTAAAGTTCCCTTTCCAGGGGCTAATATCATGTCATTTGGGGGCGCTTCAACCCGCAGATATGTAAAACAACCCGCGACAACAGTTTTAAAGTAGCCGTGGGAAAACCGTGGACTTGGCAACACAGCCTGTTCTCTACGTTACAAATGTGTTGTTTCCAATTCCGTCAAAAAGTTGGGCGGGCTTTAGCAAGTGCAAAGTGTGAAGCAGGGGGGGTTTGAAGAGAAGGTTATCCTGGTAAATTTTTCTGTTGATATGAAAAATCAGTACATTTAGCAATATAGCGAGTGAATTATGTATATGATGTAGCCTATATTACAATGTTATGATGAACTATATGCCTTTCTCCACTGATGTTCAAAGTTGTTCAAAGCATTTCTAATAGGGGTGTAATGGTACATGTATGCTTCGTTTTCTGTACATGGTTCGGTTCATGCAGTTAGATGACGAATACAGTCAGTCACAGGTGATTCACACTCTAATCCAGAAGTTGGGGTATGCGCGGTAATGCAACACTGTTTGCTAACTGACACAACAGAAAAAGGTGCAGAAGAAGAACAGACGATCTAGATATGCGTGTAATCTCTCAACCAGTGTTTCAACTGGAGAAAGACGTCAATAAAACAGCTTGAGAATATCTCACGTACCATTACATTAACCTCATGCAAGTCATTTAGTGTCAACAGCATGCTAGTTCACTAGAGAAATGAACTCTAGAGGGGACCATTTCAAATATACTAAATATATGCACTATATTAGCGTATATATTCGTTATATTTACTTTACATGTTAGTAATAATTATTTAATATGTTGAAATACATTTGTGATGAAAATACGTTATGACAGTAAAAGAGAGCTCTCTTTCTGAGAGTGCTCGCTAAAGTTTATGATTTTCTGGTCTTAAGATATGGCTCAGGACCCTCTTTGTAATAGCACAACTCCTCAACAAGCCGCATGATTTGAGGTATCATTCATATCTGGAGCACAAACGGTGCGGGACGAGATCCACGCTGACGTTTAATACTGAAGGTTAGAGGTCTTTTCTAATCCTTAGCAAGCATCATTAATTAAAGACAAAGAGTGACTCGTTTTAATCCAATGTGTCTAAGACCGCAGTGCTAAGAGGCTAAGGGGTTAAGAAATTACATTTCGTGTTTCGTCGTCTTCACTTGCTGTGAAAATTGAACCGATAAACTCAACAGAACAAACAAAAGGGAGTGACAGCTTAATCCTTTGAACTCTGATAAACCATCCATCATAATTTAACAGTGTGAGAGGACGATTTGCATATCCTAATTAGAACCTACGCCTTTACAGAACAATTACAATAATGGCAGGCAAACTTCATTTTACAACATTTGAGCAGTTTTCAAGCCACGGAGACAAGAAACTTTCAATGAAAATGTGATCTAATTAACATAAATTTGATTTAGAAGTCAGGCTCCAAATGTGTGGTTTGTTTTTGTATTACTCATTACACATTTTTAATGCATTTTAATTAATATTTATACAGGTTTATTTATTTGTCATGCTTCCAAGTAATTAAATCATCATTACTATTTCCTATACATACGCTTAGGGATTTCAAACTTCCAACCTTAAATATTAAATATGGGTATGCAGCTTGTGCTGTGGACATGAGTGACACCTCAAATCATGCAGTTTTTCAAGAAGAAGTATGAACAGACTTCCAATTTTCACCTGGCAGACAATAAAAGAGAGGAAAAAACACACACACAAGTTATATCGTAATGCAAGAGAACAATGATGATTTGGGTTCCCCAAAGAACCTTTCATTGAACTGTTTTTAAAAGAAAATCTTTAAAAATAAAGGTTCTTTATTGACATTGATGGTTCTATGAAGAACATTTGTCATCCATGGAACCTTTCCATTGCACAAAAGTTTCAAAAAGGTTCTTTAGATGGTAAAAATGTTCTTCAAAGTAAGAAAAAAAATGGTTCTTTTAACTGTTGACTGAAAGACTGTATAGGGAACCAAAAATGGTTCTTCTATGGCATCACTGTGAAACCCTTTTGAAACCTTTATTTTTAAGTTTGTGTGGAGAACATTTGACCTTTTGTACAATGGTAATGTTCCATGAATGTTGAAGGTTCACTAGCATACAGATGACCTCAAAGCTAAAATACATACATGGACTAAAAGCCACAACACATTTTTTTGTATTTCAGTGCGTCATTGATAACAAGATGAGGCTCTGCTAGCAGATATTTTCTTCAGTAACATTCAAGTGTCTGGTTCTGCGATTCAGACATATGAGTGACATTTTCATACATGACTTGTGGTTAAAGATGAAGACGTTACATCTTCTTTAATGAAAGTGTGGCGGCCCTCCAGTGAAGACTCTGTTGGGAATTCAGACAACCATCCCATGAGCTCGAGGCCAATCTGTAAGTCTATATTTAATGAAGCCGTGACCAGGGAACATTTGGCTGCCGGCGCTTTGGATTATCAGGCGAAGGTGGAACAAGACGTTTAATATTAAGCAACTAGAAACCATGAAAATTACCCAAAGACAGAGGTCTGGCATGCTGAAACAGGTGCCGCACACAGCGACGGGAGATAAGACACGCACGCATACACACACTCCCTTTCCCATTCACTCCTTCCCAGCATGCATCTCAATGCAAATTGGATTCCCAAAGATGAGTGCCGATGGACATAAGACGTAAATTCATTCCTCCACACAAACCGTAGTGTTAATATGCATGACTGCCACCAGCCAGCTCAAGACGGGATAAAACCTGCCCGGGATGGACACGTTATATGGGTTTCTGTTTCAACTTACAGTGGGGTCCAAATGTCTGAGAACACATTCAAAATCTGGGATTTAATTTCTTTCTTATTTTATTTTATTTTAACCTGCAAATATACAAAGTTTTAGAAATTTGAACAAAATTGAAATGAGAAAAACTTAAGAACAAATGATATAGATTATTATAGTCAATCTTTTCCATGCAATTACAATAAATGAATGGAGACTGAGGCATTCAAGCTCCAAAAATGACTGAAAATCATCATAAAATTGCCAAAAATGTGGTCCATAAGACCTTCGTGTATGAATACTTTAGATCGATTTTGTGAACTGGATCAAATGATTCATTTAAAAGATCTGACTCAAAAGAACCTAATCAGTCTGATTAGTAAACAAATCATTCAGACTGTTTTTGTGAACAATGTGATTCATTGAAAAGGACTACCTCAAAGTGGTGCACAAATCCTTTAGATCAATTCTGTGAACTGGATCAATTGATTCAAAAGATCTGACTCAGAAGAATCAAATGAGGTTAATTATTAAACAAATCCATAACATTTTTTGTGAACTGGATCAACTGAAGCATGAAAATTATGTGACTCAAATCATGAACAAATAATTTAGACTGGTTTTGTGAGCTGGATCAACTGACTCACTGAAAACATCTATTCAAAAGAACCAAATCAGTTAAATTAGTGAGAAAATCATTCAGAACAGTTTTGCTGATTCATTATAAAGATTTGACTCAAAAGAATCAAATAAGTCCAATTAGTGAACAAATCATTCAGACCGATTTTGTGAACTGTATCAACTGAATCATGAAAATGATCTGACTCGAAATAACCAAATCAGTTCAATTAGTTAACAAATCATTCAGACTGATTTAGTGAACTGGATCAACTAGCCCATTGAAAAGACCTGACTCAAAAGAATCAATGCAGTCCAATTAGTGAACAAATCATTCAGATCAGTTTTGCAAACTGGATCAACTGATTCATTGAAAAGACCTAACTCAAATGAATCAAATAAGTCCGATTAGTGAACAAATCTTTCAGATCGTCTGAATCGTGTCATTTTTAGTGACTCAAAAGAAAAATTCTAGACTTGTGTGAACCACTTTTATGATACTTTTATGGTGCATTAATTTTCATTGTATTGTACAGAAATGTACAGAAATGCACATTTTTGTTCCACTGAATCAAGTCATGCAGGTTTTTATGTAAATAATGAAAAATGCAAGCATTTTCACTTTTGGACTGGCTGTGTGCTGGATTTTGACACGTCACAGGTCTAAGAACTCTGTTCTTTTGGGGTCCGTTGACCATTCGCAAACTGTGACCTATAGAGGAAATGGAGGGAGGACCGTTTTCTCTTATTTTTCCTACAGAAACTGTCTCGCTCACCATTTCATGTGTGTTTTTGAGCTAACAATGTTTTATCACAGCACAACAGGCCCCTAATCCTCCTGTACAACAAACAGGCTTTCAGAAGCGGACACATGCAAGAACTACTAATCAAAATGCAGCAGGCTACACCGCCGCCGAGCTCACACACTCGTGCTAACATCACAACCCGCGTCCGCACGCTTACACATACTAATGAGAATATACTGTACTCTGACCTCACATTGCCACACGAACAGACTAAGCAATGCAGTCTGGAAGTATGAGCACATGATCATAATTCACCACTGCACTGACATTTACTGCGATCATCTGCATATTTTCACGTTTTTACAAACCACCTTTGAGATGCAGCAACGGAATATCTGTTTCTCTTTATACGTTTCATTATCCTGAGGAAGATGCGCGCTGCTGTTTCCCATCTATCTCTTGCGCTCCCCCTCTCTAGACACGCAGGGGAGATCAAGTGCGGAATATACTGCTCAATGGCCGATAATCCCGCACATTAAACCACAGGCTTGAACTAATACCATATCAAATGCTTCCCTATTCAGATCCAGCATCCCGCAGTAATTGTCTTATTTCAGAAGATCAAAACTGCAGGGAAAATGCACGCAGTTCCTTACCGTCAGTTTGGACTGAACGAACAGGCGAAACATTTAATGGTGCAATCAGAAGAAAACAATCAGAAAGATGGAGGTCAGAGATTTCTAACTACTTTTATATATAAATCTAACACATAATGAACACTGTGTACAGGAAAAAAAATACAATAATCTAAAACCACACACATTTTGCCTTTTTAAAAATTATTATTTTTTTTTTTTTCTTTACAAAAATGTTCATTAATTTCATGCAAAATCCAGGCAGGATACATTAAATTGATCAAAAGTGACAAACTTTTTCATTTGAGATAAATGCTGTTCTTTTGAACGTTCTATTCATCAAGGAATACTGAAAATAATGTATTACAGTTTTCAAAAATATTAAGCAGCACAACATTTTCAACAATGATAATAAGAAGAAATATTTCTTGGGCAGCATCAGCATATTAGAATGATTTCTGAAGGATCATGTGACACTGAAGACAGGAGTAACGATGCTGAAATTCAGCTTTGAACCACAAGAATAAATTACATTTTATTATATATATAAAAACAGAACATTTTAATTCTAATAATATTTCACAATATTACTGTTTTTGTGATCAAATAAATGCAGTATTGGTGAGCATAAGAGACTTCTTTCAAAAACATTAAACATTTTTGACACCTTTGAATAGTGGAATATATGCATTCTCAAGCTGCATGAACTGCAAAAAAAGTCAGTACAACCTGATGCTGAATGTAGCAAAATAACTTATATAGAACAGAATTACAAGTATTTCTTCTTTATTTTGTCATAAAACTTAAAACTTAAAACTTTATTTCTAGGGTTGAATTAGACTTTGAAACAGATTTTCATTGTGGTCTCACACTTTTGAACCCCACTGTTCATAAAATTTTTTACCCCTAATTTAACTGAAGAAAGTTTTTACACATTATTTAGTTCATTAAAACTTATGGAAGCTTGTTTCTGTCACGGAATAAAACAATTTAAAAGATAATTGTGACTTTTTATGTCGCCATTCTACTTTTTTTCTCGCAATTGCGAGTTATAAAGTCAGAATTGCGAGATATAAAGTCAGAATTGCAAGATACAAGCTCAATTGCGAGTTATAAAGTCACATTTGCGAGATATAAAGTCAGAACTGCGAGATACGAACTCTCAATTGCAAGATATAAAGTTAGAATTGTGAGATATAAAGTCAGAATTGCAAGATACAAACTCTCAATTGCGAGTTATAAAGTCAGATCTGCGAGATATAAAGTCAGAATTGCGAGATATAAAGTCAGAATTGCAAGATACAAACTCTCAATTGCGAGTTATAAAGTCAGAATTAAAAGATACAAACTCTCAATTGTGAGTTATAAAGTCAGAATTGCGAGATATAAAGTCAGAACTGCGAGATACAAACTCTCAATTGTGAGATATAAAGTCAGAATTGCGAGATATAAAGTCAGAATTGCAAGATACAAACTCTCAATTGCGAGTTATAAAGTCAGAATTACAAGATACAAACTCTCAATTGTGAGTTATAAAGTCAGAATTGCGAGATATAAAGTCAGAATTGCAAGATACAAACTCTCAATTGTGAGATATAAAGTCAGAATTGCGAGATATAAAGTCAGAATTGCAAGATACAAACTCTCAATTGCGAGTTATAAAGTCAGAATTACAAGATACAAACTCTCAATTGTGAGTTATAAAGTCAGAATTGCGAGATATAAAGTCAGAACTGCGAGATACAAACTCTCAATTGTGAGATATAAAGTCAGAATTGCGAGATATAAAGTCAGAATTGCAAGATACAAACTCTCAATTGCGAGATATAAAGTCAGAATTACAAGATACAAACTCTCAATTGTGAGTTATAAAGTCAGATTTGCGAGATATAAAGTCAGAATTGCGAGATACAAACTCAATTGCGAGTTATAATGTCAGATTTGCGAGATATAAAGTCAGAACTGTGAGATACAAACTCTCAATTGCGAGATGTAAAGTTAGATTTGCAAGATATAAAGTCAGAATTGCGAGATACAAACTCTCAAATGCGTGATATAAAGTCAGAATTGCAAGATACAAACTCTCAATTGCGAGTTATAAAGTCAGATTTGCGAGATATAAAGTCAGAACTGCGAGATACGAACTCTCAATTGCGATATATAAAGTCAGAATTGCAAGATACAAACTCTCAATTGCGAGTTATAAAGTCAGATTTGCGAGATATAAAGTCAGAATTGCGAGATACAAACTCAATTGCGAGATATAAAGTCAGAATTGCAAGATACAAACTCAATTGCGAGTTATAATGTCAGATTTGCGAGATATAAAGTCAGAACTGTGAGATACAAACTCTCAATTGCGAGATGTAAAGTTAGATTTGCAAGATATAAAGTCAGAATTGCGAGATACAAACTCAATTGCGAGATATAAAGTCAGAACTGCGAGATATAAAGTCAGAATTGCGAGATACAAACTCAATTGCGAGATATAAAGTCAGAATTGCAAGATACAAACTCAATTGCGAGTTATAATGTCAGATTTGCGAGATATAAAGTCAGAACTGTGAGATACAAACTCTCAATTGCGAGATGTAAAGTTAGATTTGCAAGATATAAAGTCAGAATTGCGAGATACAAACTCAATTGCGAGATATAAAGTCAGAACTGCGAGATACAAACTCTCAATTGTGAGATATAAAATGAGAATTGTAAGATATAAAGTAAGAACTGCGAGATACAAACTCTCAAATGTGAGATATAAAATGAGAATTGTAAGATATAAAGTCAGAACTGCGAGATACAAACTCTCAATTGTGAGATATAAAATGAGAATTGTAAGATATAAAGTCAGAACTGCGAGATACAAACTCTCAATTGTGAGATATAAAATGAGAATTGTAAGATATAAAGTAAGAACTGCGAGATATAAACTCCCAATTGCTAGATATAAAGTCAGAACTGCAAGATACAAACTCTCAAATGCGTGATATAAAGTCAGAATTGCAAGATACAAACTCTCAATTGTGAGATATAAAGTCAAAATTGTGAGATATAAAGTCAAAATTGTGAGATATAAACTCTCAATTGCGAGATATAAAGTCAGAATTGCAGAATCACAACTGCTTATTATTGTCACGTTTTGAGTTTGTTTTTGTTCTGTTTTCATGCTTTTTCCCTGTCTTCAGTTTCCTAGTCAGTTTTCTAGTTTGTAAATTGTTTCAGTTCTCCTCATGTGCCTGCCTGTTTGTTGTCTTGGTTACAGATTAATTAGTGTCCTCAGTTCAGGTGTGTCTTGTTAATTTAGTCTCGTTAACCCCTTGTTTGCTGTGTATTTAAGCCTTCAGTTTCAGTCCAGTCTTTGTCCTGTATTGATTATGTTATGTGGTGTTTGTTGGTGTTATTTCCTGGTGATTTTCCTGTTCCTATGTCACACAATTCTCAGAAAAAAAAGTCAGAATTGCGAGATGTAAACTTGAACTTTGTTCAAATTGTGAGATAAAAAGTCGCAATTACCTTTTTTATTCAATGGCGGAAACAAGTTTCCTTTTTTAAAATAAATTCAGTTTAGTTTCTGTCAAACTAAATTTCCTTATGTTGGTACAACTTAATTGTCTTTGTTACTAATTTACTGAGGTGTACTTAATTTCCTCAGTTCCATTCATCATTATACACAGTGTATGTAATGAACAAATAAGACATCACTGACATCAGTATAGATCACTTAGTGCCCACAGCCTAAACAAGCGCCACTCTTCTGCATAATGGTAACCACAAACTCCTTTAAATGTTCAACATAACTGAACATTAAACACTAACATGTTTTTCCCTTTACTGAAAAACACTCCTTATGTACTTTACTCTCCTAATGCAGTTCCTTACAAAGCATGCTGGGAACTACAGATCCACTGCCCAGTTGTCAACAAAAATGATTCATGTAGTTTTAACACAAATGAATTAAGTAAACTTCAGTTTTAAATATATTAGGTGGAATGAACACAATGAAATTAAGTTGTGACAACATATTCAAAAATTACTCATTTTAATTAATTAAACTAAACAAGAGGCAAACGTGTATTATTAAGTGTAGTATTTTTTGAGTGTATTAATGGGAGCTAGATTACTAAGCTTATGTATTTAACATAAAAACACATGTAATACTTGTGTCAGCCTTTCTTTGAAACAAAACACAAAGCCTTACTAATGCAAATTACACCATGAGTCTTGCTTGTTAAATGCATTATAGACTCATTTGGGTGAAACGTTCAGCATTCTGCATGGATCGTACCTGCTTTCCAGACAGCCTGCATCACCAGAATTGATCTGCGAGATTAGTCTCCTCTCACTGAATTTGTATAACTATAGTACCACACTCACACAAACATAAAGAATAACAATGAACATCACACTGCAAAATGACTACAGATATGCATGCTATATTACTTATATGATGTATAGATATGTTAAAACATAATGAATAATTGCAACTTAGTTTGAAAAACTAAAAAAAAAAGAAAAGTAAAACGATTCACACAAACCTCCCTGTCACTATCCAAAAGAAAATATCTTTTAGAAATAACCCCAGAACAGAAAAGGTGCATGGTTTTGTGGATGACATTTGCTCTGGTCCTGTATCTGATTTCTGTGAGGTCTTTGGAGTCACTGCAGGATGGAGAGCAGACAAATAAAATAATAAAATCTTGAAGAGCCATAATTACACTGAGTGGCCCCAAGTCGGGGCATTAATCATTATAAACAGCCATGACAGAAAAATCAAACCACTTCTCCTGTGTACCCAGGCCAATACACTAGAAGACAGAAAAGCATAAGAGAAAGAGAGACAAAATAAGTGAAGCTGAAGTTCTGGCGTGTAAGCTGTCTTGTTCATGTCGTTCCAAACCTGTATGACTTTCTTTCTTCTGTGGAACACAAAAGAATATATTTTGAAAGACAATGGAGTCCAAGCAACAAAAAACACTGAGATTTTTTTTTTTTTTTTTTCAAAATATGTTTGTTTGTGTTCGACAAAAGAAAGAATGTAATTCAGGTTTGGAATGTGTAAATGATGACAGAATTGTCATTTTTAAAATCCTTTTAAAATGTGTTGTTGCTGTAAATGTGAGGAACATGTAATACAATAAAAATGCCTCTAGCGACCTCTAGCAGACAAAATTATTACATATTGCACCTTTAACTCACAAATTTTGATTATGCGCCCACATGTACACTACCATTACCAGCATTTAAAAAAAAAAAAAAAAAAATTAATACTTTTATTTAGTAAAAACACGTAAAATTGATCACAAGTGACAGTGATCAGCAAATTTTTACAATGATTTCTGAAGGATCATGTGACACTGAAGACTGGAGTAATGATGCTGAAAATTCAGCTTGGCCATCACAAAAATAAATTACATTTTAAAATATATTAAAATAGAAAACACTTATTTTAAATTGTAAAAAATATTTCACAATATTACCAATTTTACTGTATTTTTGATTTAATATATGCAGACTTGGTGAGCATAAAATACTTTTTTTCTTCTTTTCTTTTTTCTTCTTTTCTATTTTTTTTTTATTTATTTTTTTTACCACAAACTAGTGTAAATGCTGATAGTGTAAATGCCGGTGTAAATTTTATAGGAACATAACAGCTGTAGTCCCCATCCACTTTCATTGTATGTGAAAGAGCAACCTGGACATTGCGCTAACAAACTACTTTTGTGTTCTATGGAAACAATAACGTCATACAATGTTCAAGTGACGAGTGCAAGTACACTTCTTTTTTAAGCAAACAATCCCTTTTTCAACGTCAACTGGTTGCCCTTTCATTGTACAGAAGTGAAGGAATTTAGGTTCTAGCAGGGACAAAAACATCAACTCAAAGGAGTGCATTCAGCTACCTCAGCCTGAATGTGCATACATGCATGTTCTGTCAGTGTTTACATATGTGTTGAATGTACACGCACTGATGTCTGCTGAGATTTCGGACAAAGATCTCTGCGGCTGCTGTAATCTTCTCTCCATGGCTGTCACTCAAAATCTAAGCAACCTTGAATCCATGACAACGTCCCAGAGACACATCTGTACTTGCAGAACCTTGATAAACCATGTGACAACTTTCTTTCCTTCAGTGAAAGGACTCGGAGGCACAATACGACACAACTGCCTTTCATTTCACTAAATCGTGTGAATAGAATTCAGCTTCGGTAAAAAAAAAAAGAAAAAAAGAAAAAGCTCTTTAAGTTTCAAGGCCTCATGCTGCTTAAAATAAGACAGAGGAACAATTTTGGAATAGAGCCAAGCATGACATTCACTGAATCATGGAAAATGAATGTTGGTTTTGTAAAAAATTGATTTGAATCTCATGCAGTCAATAAACCCACTGACTTCATAGTACATGCTTTTGGACACAATATCTCTCAAAGGAAAAAAAACAACAACAAATAAATCCAGCACCTTAACAGACATATACAAGAAAAATGCAAAATTTAAAACAACAAACCAAAAGCTACTATTTGAGAAATGTTTCGTAGGCCGCTGCTGAACATGATTGCAATCCAGAGAAGTGCACAAGATCAGTTTGCCTGAAAGAGACTTAATAAATTAAAGTCTGAACAGAGGATATTAACCCTGTTTGATAAATGAACAGGGATATTGTCTGTCAGCTTGGCCATTAGTTCTATTCACCAATTACTTTTCTGGTGCAAAAGGGAAGTCACAAGCACTGGCCCTTGGGTTCCCTGCTTGAACGCCGAATGAACGCAAGCCAACAAACAAGTCTAAAAATTAGACCACGCAATATATTTGTCACCCTCAGCGATAGGGATAAACATTCACTTGGACGTAATTGTTATTGGATTGAGGGTCTCGGCAGTGGCTTTGATTCATTATCTTAAATGTCTATAGCACTAGGATTATAATGGGAGACTTTTCTGCCAACAGAACTTGTTTGACCGACATCATCTACTTGAAGTACCCTTGAAATATATATAAAAATAATAAAAATAAAATTAATTACTGAATATTAAATATAATAATATGTAATGTACCTTGAGATAAAAAAATAATAAAATGAAGTACTGAATATTAAATAAATGAACAATATAATTAATATAATATAATATTATATAAAGTTCTGAGACAAAAAAATAAAATGAATTACTGAATATTAATTAAATGAATATAATATAATATAATATAATATAATATAATATAATATAATATAATATAATATAATATAATATAATATAATATAATATAATAATACAATAATATATAATGTACCTTGAGATAAAAAAATTATAAAATGTATTGAATATTAAATAAATGAACAATATAATTAATATAATATAATATAATATTATATAAAGTACCTCAAGACAAAAAAAAATAAAATGAATTACTGAATATTAATTAAATGAATAATATAATATAATATAATTAATATAATGTAATATAATGTAATATAATATAATATAATATAATATAATATAATATAATATAATATATAAAGTAGCTTTAGATAAAAAAATATAATAAAATGAATTACTGAATATTAATGAAATGAATAATATAATATAATATAATATAATATAATATAATATAATATAATATAATATAATATAATATAATATAATATAATATAATATAATATAATATAATATAATATAATATAATATAATATAATATAAAGTACCTTGAGATTTACAGTAATTTTATCATTTAAAAAAAAATAATTTAATTAATTGTATAATAAAACAAAATACTGAATTAAATGAATGATAATATAATTTACTTTATTTTTTATAATTTATTTATTTAATTTAAGAACAAAAAAAAAAAGTTCTTAAACATGGGAAACAAATATCATATGGTTTAAAGAACCATATAAAAATGAATTTTCCTAGTTCATTAACTCCTAAATAAACTATTATGTTCAAGGTCGTTCACCATACATCTTTTCAACAAAACGCTTGGTGCAACAGTATAAAAATGCTTATGAAAAAAGCCTCAAGTAAACTCTCCAAAGTCAACAGAGAACAGCTAAAGACAAACTTTTTAAAACAAAAAAGTCAAATACGACATAAAATTTCTCTTGTGGCTATTGCCTGTCAGTTGCCTGGTACACCTGATACACTGAGCATGAAATGCCCAAATTTTTGATGCCATTTATGCGCTTATTACAACAATTTCAATCTCTATTTTCATATAAAAATAGCAAAAACAAATCCTAAATCGAGGAGGCTACATCTCTGATATACACTTTTAGAGGATCATCATCTGACGTCTACTTTGAGTACCGGATGAAACAACTCAACATTATCAGCGCACAGCCCAACAAACACATCCGGCATGCTTAATAAAAGTATATGAAGCAGTTAAAATTGCTGACATAAAGATTTAGTAGGCTGCAGTTCAAATAGACCAGAAACCAGAGCGGTCAGCTCATTGATCATCAGCAGTCACCGACGGAAACATGAAAAAACAGGAAGCAACACTCATCCACCCCGATGTCATGCTTTATAGGGAGTAAAGCGCCCAAAGACATGATGAGTTTGATCAAATTAGTAGACTAAAGAGATCTGTGAGGCACAACTTATTTGCCCTTTCAGCCATGCAAAAGGTAGTGAGAGGCGCTTTGATCTCCCAATTAAACGGGTATATTTATAAATGTAAACATGTAGCTGAAGCTAATGAGCCTGGGCGATTGGACTTTTTCTTTTTTTTTTTTTTTTACACGCGATGAAGCCCCCCCGATCGGCACCACCTCAGCTAATTTGCTTGTTAAATAAACACAAATCACTGAACTGTGACTGTTGTTCTACATGTCAGTCCTGTCTAGCTATTGTTCTGTTGTGTTTTGTTTTTTTTCATGCAAACTAAGTAGTAAACTACTTGCACTTGACTCCTGCAACGTTTCTTGATTCATAATTTATTCAAAATAAACTGAAGGAACACAAAAGACGCACATACAAAACATGATTGTTTTTTTTTATACCTTTCTTTTTATTGTTTTGTGGCCTTTTGGGTCTCTTTTTTTCTTTTTCTAAAGAGAATGCATTGGTCTGTGAATTCCTCTGATGAAGGAAGTGATAAATGTGATTCTTTGTCC